>NW_019392793.1:423914-571601 GCF_000648675.2 Cimex lectularius | reverse complement strand
GAGAGAGAGAGACAATGAGAGAGAGAGAGACAATGAGAAAGAGAGAGAGACAATGAGAGAGAGGAGAGAGAGAGAGAGGGGAGAGAGAGAGACATGAGAGAGAGGAGAGAGGAGAGAGAGAGAGAGACAATGAGAAAGAGAGAGAGACAATGAGAGAGAGGAGAGAGAGGAGAGAGAGAGACAATGAGAAAGAGAGAGAGACAATGAGAGAGAGGAGAGAGAGAGAGAGGGGAGAGAGAGAGACATGAGAGAGAGGAGAGAGAGGAGAGAGAGAGAGACAATGAGAAAGAGAGAGAGACAATGAGAGAGAGGAGAGAGAGAGAGGAGATAGAGAGAGAGAGAGGAGAGAGAGAGAGGAGATAGAGAGAGAGAGAGAGAGAGAGAGAGAGAGAGAAAGAGAGAGCGAGAAAGAGAGAGAGAGCGAGAAAGAGAGAGAGTGAGAGGGGGGAATTAACCAATTCCCTATGGACCTAATTAACTATGGACCGAATCTCGGCAGTTTCGGAGTTATTCCACTTTTTCTGATTTTTTTTTAAAGATTTCACGACCTTGTTTCAAATAAACAATGATAACTCCAAAACCGAAAGGTTTTGGACAAGTCCGTTGATACCATTGAAAACTTCGTTAAATTCCCAATAAGATGTGATCAATAGTAAACTTGTAAATGTTATTGAAATAAGTGTTTTAGTAGCGAGAACTCCAACCCTTCAACCACGGTTTTTTTTTACTTCATAGATCTTTGAAAAAGAGTAATTAAAAAAATCAATTGCACCACTGAAAAGGATATTAAATGGAGTACGTTTCTAAAATTTGCTGGTCTCTAGGTTTGGAAATAGTAGTTTAGAATCTCCATAGTACGTTTTTCAATTTTGAAATTTTTTTTTTAAAGTTCTCGCTACTAAAACGCTTATTTCACGAAGGTTTACAAGTTTAGTATTGATACATCTTATTGTTAATTTAATTAATTCAACGTAGTTTTCAATCGTATCAACGGATTTGTCCAAAACCTTTTAGTTTTGGAGTTAACATTGTTTATTTCAAGCAAGGTCGTGAAATCTTAAAAAAAAAAATTGAAATAACTCCGAAACTGTTGAGATTCGGACCATAGTTCATTAGGACTTATTGGTTCCATTTTGAATGTAGAATCTACCGGCAAAGTTTGTAACACCAGTAGCCTAACACCTTGTATAATAAATTTGAATTTTTGTTGTTCACTGGCTATTTTTAAAGAAAAATATGAGATATAGCTAAATAAAAAATTAAACTGAGTAAAACAATTTTACAAAAAAGTTGCTATATTGCAACCTATGCTATATGAATAAAATATTCAATTCAGTACGGAGTATTCCCTCCTCTTGCGTTGAACACCGTTGGCATTCGACGTGGAATTGATTTTATGAGGTTTTAGTATTTAGTGCTGTTCAATATTTTCATACTCCTCCAACAGCCCCATTCTTAATTTCTGCAAATTCTCCGCCATCACTGGGCGACTTTTTACCCTCTTTGACAACTCGTTCCAAATATGTTCGATAGTGTTTAAGTCGGGATTACATGCTGGCTACTCCAAAATTTGAATTGAAGCCCTTTCCAAGTAGTCACCAACGAACCTAGTTGGTTGGTTTTATCCAGATTGGTGCGACCTTCCACCACCTTCTGCAGAAATGCCTGCATATACCATGACACAACCACCTCCATAGCTTCTCTTCAACTCATAGAGGGGATATATCGCACTCCTATCTTCTTCAAACCCTTTCTCTACCTTCATAAGACCTCAAACGAAACCTCGATAAACAAGATTTTAATCCAATCTCAGAGCTCAGACCGATTGATGTGATTTCTTGCGAAATTTACCCGAGCTGTTCTGTGCCTTGTCAAAAGTTATAGACCAGTGGAAGGCCTTCTCGCACGTAATCCAGCTTCTGAAAGTCTTCGCCTTACGGTAAACTGATATTAACATTTCTTAGTTGTTGAAGTCGTTGCTCGATCTCAACAGCGGAAGAATGTTACAGAGTACATTCGAAACAATAAAACAATCATCTCTCCGATGGAAGACATCTCCAGTATCTTGGTAGCGTTGGACCTTCGGACAGTTGTTCTGGCAATGTTAAACACTCTGGCCACATACATTTGCCTTCTTCCATCTTCCAACAATGCTATGATTCTACCCGATCTGTATCACTTAAAACCATCAAACAAATTTGCAACTTAAAAATAATAAACTTGAAAAACTCAAACCACCGTAACGTTAGAAAAAAGCTTATAGAAAACCAACAAAGAGGATATTGACTATTCGAAGATTTACTTGCAGAATCCAATTATTATAAATATAATTGGGAGATTTCTGTGTTTTATTTACCTATAATAAAATCTTTAAATAAATCTAATCCTTTAAAACGGGCCAAATATTGTTGTGAGATAATCAATGGAGGATTACCTAAGAGATAATTGAAAATATTAATGGTGGCCATTTTTTTGGCCTTTCGGTGTTTACTTGCTTTAAGTTTTGTAATTTAATTATTGTTTTTTTCAATCATAGTCAACAATTTAGTTTAATTATCGACGGTATACTGTGGATTTTATACCAAAGTTGGTCAACTGTTTTGAATCCTT
The DNA here is from genome assembly GCF_000648675.2 of Cimex lectularius. Taxonomy (NCBI): domain Eukaryota; kingdom Metazoa; phylum Arthropoda; class Insecta; order Hemiptera; family Cimicidae; genus Cimex; species Cimex lectularius. The sequence continues at coordinate 568,991 of NW_019392793.1, read as the reverse complement.
ATTCAACTTTATTTAAATCAATGCTCAACCTTCTCCACTTTCGAATCTTCATGCTTTCAAATTCAGGTAACGAAATTCTTATAAAAGAAACATTATTACAGAATTATACAATATGAAATTTTTAATAGTGAAATTCCTTCCATGGACACGAATAAACAATCTCGTGATATCAGCTTTACACGTTTTTACGATACACGCTTTCTACCGTTAGAAGTAATATAATTACAAATTATAGTTATCTTCCTAGATAGTTACTATAAATAACTTTTTCGAGATTGTTATTTAAATCGAATTTCTTTCGCTACGTCCAGGAAAGAAGGCGTGCGTGCTGGCTCTGTGAATTTATGTTATGCCATTAAAACATCTTCGCGGAGCGGGGGTGACCTTTCGTAACTCGGCGATTAAAGTATATTATTGATTATTGCAAACCATTCTGCCCCATTTGACTACGACATTTTGCAATTTCAAAAGCCAAGAAAAGAAGAGAAGAAAAATGCATGTTTATAAAAATCGGCTAGAATAAGTAACATAGTTGATCACAAATTTAGATCACCCTTGGACAACCATCTGCTAGGCCATGTAAATAAACAATGGAAACTGAGAGAGGAGGTACTGGCAGATGCCATTCTAGGTATGCTAATTGATGCCACTACTCCAAAGTACAACTCCACCAAGAATTACAAAGTACTGATACCAGAACGGGAAGAATGGGCCAAAGGAACACCACTAAATTCCTACTGGTATACTGACGGCTCCAAAATCGACAAGGGAACGGAAGCTGGGGTCTTTGGGATGAACCCCAAGACCGAACTGACGGTAAACCTAGGCAAGTATGCTACAGTTTTCCAGTCTGAAATCATAGCGATTGTGCCAGAGAAATAAAAAGGCTAGGAATAAATTCCCGGAAGATATCCATTTTCTCTGACAGCCAGACAGCTCTCAGGGCCTTAGCCTCTTGCGAAGCGAAGGCAAAGAGTGTTTCGAAATGCATGGAGGACGGAAGTCAGCGACACTAATGACCTGACCCTGGACATTCGGGGCATAGAGGTAACTCTATGGGCCCAGAACCCTACTGCGGCCTAGCAGCCTGCCACAAAAGAGGATACATCTTAAAATAGATCCTTAATGAGTCCAAAACCTGGTGGAACAATACCACAGGTATGAGGCGCGAAGGGATTCATAGAAGGACCATCCGCAAAACTTACAAAAGAATTACTGGAAGGCAACCGCAACCGAGCCAGGATTCTGGTTGGACTCCTGACAGGGCACTGCCACTTAAGAAAGCACATGCACCGGATAGGAGTACAGACAGAAGAAACACTGTACAGGTACTGCCAGGAAGAGGATGAGACCGCAGAACACATTTTATGTTTCTGTGAAGGTCCTATGTAGGTGCAGGTTCTTACAACTAGGACAAGAAAAACCACAAGCAAGATCCTACACCAAGGAACCGCAAAGCTGTGGAGGCTGGTTAATAGCCTAAAGCTGGCCAGTGAGTCATAAATTCAGGTCGAGGTGCAGTAGGCTTTGTGGCCGCCTCTTTTATCCCTATTCCCATCCCCTAGATCACCCTTGGCTGATGTTCCGATCTTATTACCGAGCAATAAACTAGATTGGAAAAATGGTTTTCCGACTAATGACAATCTAATTGTTTTAAATTTTTCAATAATTAATTATTTAACAAAAAAAAAAATTTTACCGGGAAAGCGACCGGATTTTAACAAACCAGATATGCACGGTTATCAAAAATGTCCGGATTTTCTTTTCTGTTGTCGAGCTCTCGAATCTTCAGACCGTTTCTTTAACGAACTTTTAACGAACAAGCAAACGATGCCGCTTAAAATATGCAGACGGAGCGGTGAATGCTCGACATGCGACTTCGTCTTGTAAGACTCGCCATCGGAATAAATAACGAGACCGGGGCAGGAAGAGCTCCTTAACAAGTCCTTTATATACCGACATATCGAAATAAATCTCGTGCAGAATAAATAAAAAAAACCGTTAAAAAAAAAGTTGGATCTTCGATTGCTCTAAGTCCGCCAAACTTATATTCATCTATCTCAAAAGATAAAATTTCACACTTACTTATTACAAAACCGTTAATGTAAATCCTGGTCATACATCATAATACTAACAACGTCATACATGCTGATGAAAGCTAGTTTTCGATCATCGGGTGTTCATATTCTCGTTTCTGACATCGTTATTCGCTTTCGTTTCTTATTCTAACCGTTACATTACGACCTTACATCTAAGAAGCTAACACATAGTTTTAAAGTATTATTTTTTCATTATATACATTTTTTTCAATATATAGTTCACATTAATGATTATTTGTAGATCGTGAGATGCGGTCTGGTGTGACGTAGGTTTAGAAAAACATTTTCTTCATCGTGTCAACGTTTCGGTCCTTATTGAGATCATCGTCATCGCTGACATCAACAAATGTTAAATGTAAAAAAAGAATAAAGACCACATCAAAAGTGTTCAATTGAGAAAAATACATGATACAAAAGGATTATTACATGTGGATTAATTTTATGCTACTTATTACTTATTACTATTATTACATATTACTATTTTATTTTAAGTCCTTTTCCAGAACTTTAATTACTTACTTCATTTACTTTCTACTCTTTGTTTAATTTACTTTTTTTTATTTACTTACTTTTTACAATAAACGTGCAAAAGAATATTACTAAGAAAATTATAATTTTATAAGTATGAACACAGTTATATTTGATTTCTGAATGTGCGCGTGCCATAAAAAAAGGAAAATCAGTATAAACAAATACTTAAATAAAACTTACTATGTACTTATATTATAACTCTATTATATTTCGTGGTCTATTGACCAAATTACTTCTTTCAATTAATTAATCTTTTTATGTAAGGTTTTGGTTGAAATGAAAAACTTAGTGTCACGAGCGGGATTCGACCCGCCTATCCTCGCTGACTTTAGTCTCTGAGATTTACAAGCAGAACGAATCAAAGACTCTGGCGAAATTTGGGCAAATAGCTTAAAAAACAAATTATACACATATTCCAATTAATAATATAACAATGGCCTAATTAAATAATAATTATATAAACATACATATTCCGATATTCTCTGTCTCTTTGTACCAACTTCATTTCTAGAAATAAGTTCTCAATTGACATGAGATATGTTAGTGTTATGGACAGAAATGTCACAAGCTCTGATATTTTTTAGACTTCAGTGAACATAACGAACAAGTAGTGTAATGAGTGATTTCCTGCAGTGGTTTTTACTTATATTCATCAGAATTATACCAGCAAGCTTAACTTTATTAGTTCATTAATAAATTGAAGAATATCAGTTCAAATTTGCGTTTTTGACGTGTCATAATTTGTAGATGTAGATGTAGATGTAATATTCGGGGTGTAATATACTGCGCACTTTAAGAGCTGTTGTAGCCCCGTTCTCTGCCTAAAGCACATCGGTGAGTCCTATTTCATCAAGAAACTTGATTAATAGGCCCGGTTTCAGTGGTTGAAGCTCTTCTATGGTTACATTATACATCCCAAAACATTTCCTCCTGCAGGCTAATGTAGCTCCGCAGTTTGTTAGTAAATGTGTTGGTGTCTTTTCTGCCTCCTTGCAGAATCTGCATGTGCCTTCTTGGATTGTTCCAATTTTCTTTAAGTGTCCATTTAATCTGCAGTGTCCTGTTAGGATTCGCAGTCTCTTCCTGATTTCTTTGACACATTCTGTGATTTCTTTCCTACCAATATTGGTTAAAAGATTCTTGGATTGTCTATGTCCAATGAGTGAATTTCATTGTTCCTTCATTTTCTTTTTGTCCTTCTGTCTGAGATATTTGTTAATAGTGTGGATTCCTATGCCACAGAATGGTTCAGGTCCTATCAGCGGTGTGGCAGCCCCTTTCCTTGCAAGGCTGTCCTCTTTCTCGTTGCCTTCTACTCCCATGTGTCCTGGGACCCAGCAGAGACCTTTATTCTGCATACCTAATATGTTTAGTTTGGTTTTGCAGTTTAGCACCATCCTTGAACTAATGGTACTTGAGCTTAGTGCTTTGATGGCTGCTTGGCTATCTGACGTGATAGCTATTTCTTGTTTTTGTACCCTTTACTTAGATTGAATTGGGTACATCTTTCAATTGCATGAATCTCAGTTTGGAAGATTCTGGTGTGTTTTCCCATGGGTTCTGAGTATTTGGTTCCGGGTCCAAATACTCCTGCCCCCGTACCTTCTTGTGTTCTAGATCCATCTGTGTACCAGAGGATGGTGCCATTTTTAAAGGAGTTATTTCCCTCTCCTTCCCATTTTTTTTTGGTACCCAGGTTTATTCGGAATTTTTGGTTAAATTCAAACATCCTGTTCATGTCGTCGTGCCATAATTTACTAATATGTAGTTTTATCAGTATACAAGCCGTATTTCCTCGAATCCTCGGACACGTCCTTAGCACTAAACGTAGGAATGATACAACATCGTCTTTTGTAAAACATTTCTGTTTTCTTCACGTTTTCATTATCCTGAGTGTGAAACATTTTCTTTGCTACCGTGCTAAATGGACGTTTACGACTTGGATATTTGGAGTTTTATCTCAAAATGTTATAATTTCACCTGATTTACTTGATAGCATTTCATGTGCCACTGGTCAATCGGGGTTCCAAGAGCTGGAATCATACACGACAATAGATAAAAAACAAATCTCAATGCTAGGTGATTGTATCGTTTTATGAGTTCCATATTTCTACTCTCCACCCGGACTAGAGAAACTATCCTAAGGAACTTTTATTTTTAAAAAATGGTACGAAATAATTTTAATATATTCTAGTATTATTTCTGGGATGTAGTGGAGACAATCACGCACATTTTTATATTTATTAATTATTATTTGGAGATCGTGTGATGCGATCTGGTGTGACGTCGGTTTAGAAAAACACATCTTGCCAACGCTTCAATCTTTATTGAGATCATCTTCAGTGCCTGGGATTTATAAACACTGTTTAAATTATACAAATATATGTAGGATATGAAAAAATGTTTATAAATCTCAGGCCCTGAAGATGATCTCAATAGAGATCTAAACGTTGGCAGGATAAAAAAATTGTTTTTCTAAAACTACGTCACACCAGACCGCACAAAATATGAATAATTTTCAAATCAATTCAAAATTTCAAAATCAAATGTTGGTCTTAACATGAACAGATAAATTTATTATCTTCTTTAAGATTTTTTAAAAATATTTTGTTTTATAAACATTAGTCAGAAATATTCTAAATTGCTGGGATTTGGTCAGATAATAAGAAATCAAAAGCTGTTGAAATTTCAAAAATAATAAGTTACGCAGAAAACAAACACTTTAAGTGAGTAGAAATACTTTGATTGAATATAAAAAATATATTTTTTTGCATTGTATAAATTCACTTTTTTCCACATCCTTCATGTATTTGTTAAATTTAAACAATGTAAATCCCAGGCCCTGAAGATGATCTCAATAAAGATCGAAACGTTGGCACGATAAAGAAAATGTTTTTCTGAAACCTACATCACACCAACCCGCATCTCACGATATCTGATTAATAATAAGTAAGGCTCAATGTATTTTACGCAAGTTCTTAATGATCATACTGAAACTATCTATGCTGTGTTTAATTACATTTTGCAATAATTCCAATACAATGTGCAAATTTCTCATTACGATATGTAATTTGAGGATACATAGATATATTTACATATTTACGTGGTCCCACTGATGGGAGCAAATAATCAATATTATTCTCCTATTAAATCCATTATATTTTGTGGCCTGATTGACCGAATTACTTATTTCAATTAATTAATCTATTTACGTAAGGCGTTGGTTGAAATGAAAAAGTTAGTTTCACGAGCAGGATTCGAACCCACGACCTTCTGCTCAATACGCCGCTGCTCTACCACTTGAGCTATCGTGACTTCGATACACGCGGACACCCATCTCAACCTGGAGGTAAATAAAACATAGATAAAATATCGCAATTGTGTTTACAATTGGATTTTGTAAATAAATCTTTGAAAAGTCAATGTCTTTTTTATTGGTTTTTCTGAAAAGCTTTATTCTAACCCATTAGAGTTCGTGGTCCGATTGAAAAAATTACTTCTTTCAATTAATTAATCTTTATGTAAGGTATTGGTTGAGATAAATAAGTATTGGTTTATTCTAACGTTCCGGTGGTTTGATTTTTTTTAAGTTGTGCCATTTTCAAGTTTTAAATTAGTTTGAGTGATACAGCTTAGTCTAATATTGTTGATGGAAGAAGTTAAGCGTATGTGGCTGGGGTACTTAACATTTCCAGAACAACTGTCCGAAGGGTCTTCCATGCTAAAAAGATACTGGAGGCGTCTTCTTTCGGTACCAAGGTCACCATCGAGTCATATCTCTGAGAGATGGTCGTTTTAGTGTTTCGAATGTACTACGTAATCGACATTCTACCGCTGCTGAGATTCAATCTTCTACCGGCTTACTGTGGCGAAGATTTTCAGAAGCTGGATTGTGAGAGGCCTTCCACCGGTCCTGAATATATAACAAGGCACAAAACAGCTCGGTTAAGTTTCGCAAGAAGTCACATCATCTGAGCTCTGAGATTGAACTAAAATCTTGTTTTTATTTATGCCAAGGTTTCGTTTGAGGTCTTCTGACGGCAGAGAGAGGTTTGAAGAAGAAAGTTTTGGCCACTTTTTTGCCCTTCAGTGCAAAAAGAACAATGATGTTTAACTGAAAAATCACCGGTTGTCCAGAAAGCAAAACCTTCACATGCTCATTTTTACATGTAATGGATTTCCTGAAAGATTTATATTTATTTAGTAGTGTACAGAATTCTTCCCAAGGGTTGAAAGGAAGTAACTATGTCTATATTACACAAGAATGCATTTTCCAAGTACCATAACCTTTCCTAGGTATTACAGGCAGTTTCATATATCCTTTTGTCTCTGTCTGCTTTAGGCATAGACGATATTGATCATCACTCCTATGTTTTTAATTGATGTTTTACTGGAGCATGCCTTGAAAATATGTCTATTGGAGTTTTTAGTTCCTTTCGGTTAAGTAAGATTTCCATTTGGGTAGTTTTACTTTGCCTGCTTGCTTTTTACTTACTTCAAGCCTGGCACACTTTCCCAATTTGTTGTTCTGTTTAATTCTGTTTTAATATGGATATAGTTTATGCTATAAAATGGATTTGAGACTATTTGTTCTGAGGTTTCTTTTTGGTGAGTATATCTGCTGCCTCGTTTCCTAATTGTCCTCATGAACTGGGACCCACCTTGGTTGTAGACCATCGGTGTTTAACTATCAATTATTGGACAAATAAAAACGCGGTACGGTAATTTTCGATAAAACTATCGTAAAATTATCCATTATGGGAAACAATCGGCTGTTTAAGACTGTCAATTGTTTTAATGTTCATTGTTACATTATTATTTTGGGACTGTCTTCTGATACAAATGATGAAAAGTGATTTAATTCTACATATTTAGTTTTTTTGTCATCGCCATTTTTGCAAGTAATATGACCAAAAAGCGATTCGGATAAAAATAATAAAACAAAGGTGGAGCATCGTTGATAACTTCTAATAAAAACATATCCAGGTATAGGGCAACAGAAACTGAACGTTTCAGCATTGACTACATTGAAATTCTGTCTTTTCAGCAATTCTAAGTATGTATTGACCTTATTTTCTATTGAAATTCTTCTTGATGACTTGACGCCGTTGAGTGCTGTTTGCTTAAGGTTTTCTTTTCTGTGTACTTTTTTGTGAGTAATTTTGTTTGCTCTTTCTATTTATTGTGTCAATTGTCTTCTAACAACCAGCTGTCAAGGGCACAAGGACCTTTCAGGTCATTTGGTATTACTTGAGACCGACCTTATTTTTTGTCCTGTGTACCTGTTCGTTCAAGAATCCGTTCTAAAGCTATTTTTTCACCAGACTACAATATTGTACCCTTTGTCTGAAGGGGTGATTTCGTTTCGACCAACGGTGGTTCCTAGAAAGATACGATTCGACCATTACATGTAATACAAAAGCAAAGTAAATGAGCACATGATATATCATGAATCTAGTTATCTCAATGGTGCGATGCTTTCAGCCGGTATTCGCCAGTTTCCATGCGATAGACTTCGTGAACGTATATCGTGTATATTTGTGATCAGTAATGGATCATATCATCAGTAGGGATGGATTGGGACTATGATCTAATAATTTGCTAATGTGACTAGATGGTGAAAGATTGACATATAGTTACTACGGTATGTACTGCTACTGGGTCGAAACGATTTTTCCTTTGAAAAACTTTCTGGGTCGAAACAGATCGTACTTTTTGGTACGCGATACGCCCGTCTGAAGGATGAACGTAAATTTTAGGACAAAATATACGGGTTGATTTTATTTATTTATTTGCAGTTTGTACTTACAATTAGTGGGAGAATAAAAGTCGGAACGGTCGGGTATATAGCAAATGCTCGTAGGGCCTTCCTTTCTAGTGCAATTTCGATCATTATAAGATGCAATTCCACCGGCTCAAGGACTTAGCAGATTGCCATTTTTGCCAATTACTTCGAACAGCGTACTACGCCGTTTTTTCGAATTTCCCTCGACGTTGCACAAACTCTGCGGCGAGGCAATGTTTAAGTGGCAAACGGGTCACGGACAAGGTACACCCGACGCTTGTGAAGCAACGATTCTTTTACATTTATCCGTTGTAAAATGTAATTATCCAACGTTAATTGAGTTTGTCCTTTCTATTGGGTTGTCCGGAAAATAATGCAGGATTTTGGTATTAAACAAAAAAAAAGAAACTAGTTACTTTAAAGCAATGTTCTTTAATCANCATACAAATGAGTAATCCTGTAAACGTAAACAGAATATTTTATATAGATTTTTTTTAATGAAAACTTAAAATCCTGCATTATTTTCCGGACAACCCAATAATATAAATAGAAAACGAAATTTGATCCCAAGTTCTAGACAATAAGATATTCCATATTTTCGGGGACAAAATTGAATTCGATCCTATTGATTGTATATTAAGATATTCCATCATTTTTATTGACTGTAAATAAGTTATGGTAATATTTTCCAAATTTGTGTGGTATTTAGTGAACGTTAATGATTATTTGGAGGTCGTGAGATGCGGTCTGGTGTGGCGTAGGTTTAGAAAAACATTTTCTTTATCTTGCCAACGTTTCGATCTTTATTGAGATCATCATCAGGGCTCAAAGTGTTTTTTTTCTGTGTTTATATTTATTGTAACTAGCACGCCATTAATTGGACTTTAACGTTATATTGAAGTTAGAAATTGTGCCTTTTTATTGAGATCATATTCAGGTCCTTGTGTTGTTTGCATTTTAACAAAAAAGTTCTATGATTGATAGCCGATTAGAGTTTCTTCTCATTGTTGGCAATGTCCTTCAGAATACAGTATTCAGAAGAACATGGGATTCTATGAACAGATTTCAACTACATATGGACACCAATCAAAGAGTATTCTGAAGGACATCGCCAACAATGAAAAGAAACTCGCATCGACTATCAATCAGAGATTTTTTGTTGAAATACAGACAACACAAGGCCCTGAAGATGATCTCAATAAAGATCGAAACGTTAGCAAGATAAAGAAAATGTATTTCAAAACCTATGTCACAGCAGACCGCATCTCACGACCTCCAAATAATCATTTTCCAGATTTGCCAATTATAAACAATTATCGCGGGGATCTGAAACAACAGAAAAGCAAGTGCCAAACTATTGTTTGATAGTGACCTACCATTCAGGTCTGCCTTACTCACTGATTTTTGTTGTTTCAGGCGTGTTTCGGCTTTTCGCATTCTTCAGAGTTCTAGTTGGTTGTTCTCGTTGGTTCTCTTGTCGATATTTTGTCTTAGTAGTTTTCCTGCGAACATGCTAATGCGGAGACAAAAACATTGGACAAACAAGACGAGAATTAAAAGACAAGAACCATATTAAATCGTGTAGGGACAAGGACGGAAAATCGAACTACACGACTCACCCAATAGAAAAAAACCACGAACATGGATAATACAAACAAGTAGAATCTACTACAAATATACAATGTACAATAAGGATAGAAAAAGAACATACTCGACGACTTAGAAATATACAGGGTGACTGGCGACAAGTGTCGAAAATATCAGGAGGTGTTTCTACTCACCATAATCAACAAAAAACGTCACAAAAGAACCAGTTTCCCTCAGCCAGCCTCTGATGAAGTCGTTGGAAGGTGCAATCTGCTGGAACGTTTCGAAGTGGAAAACAAGCTTGGTATTCTCCCCTTGCAGCAGTAGAATTAGCATTGCAGTAACCGTAAATGAAATACAGATCATAAGATGTGCATTAAGAAAAAAGGACATAATTTAAATCACCAACCTGAGGAAGTTGTCAGCTTATAGCATAAAGCAAACTGACTAAATTGAACATAAAGAACTGACCCGAAACTCAAGAGCAAGACAAATTTCCTGGAAAAATTGAGCGTGCACAAGTTTTTTCGACAAAATGCAAACTTTTTGGACCTTCCAGAAGTGCAATCCAAAAAGGTGGGTATACCGCTGGAAGCTAATTGAATAGAGAACTTTGAAGGAATTTGCAGAGGTCCAGGAGTAGTTATTTACAGTTTCCAATCCAACATTTAAACAAATTCAAAATTTCAATGTTTTTGATTTTTTCAATCAACAAAATTTTTGTTTTTCTGAATTCTTTGTGCAGAATTTTTTCATCAATTCTGCAATCTAAATAGGTTTCCTTATAGTAAATTTAACACACAACACAAAGCAGATTTTTCGACGGTCAGTAATTCTGAAGTTTATAAGCAATTTAGTGGACCTAAGTCGAAAAATTAAATAAACACCCAAAACCTGAAATTACTTCTTTACCGTTAAGATTTGGACATTTGGAGTTTAGAAAAACATTTTATAGGAAGTTTTTTGTTGTATGATGAGTAGAAACACCTCCTAAATTTGTACTTATCGCCAGTCACCTGTATAAACATAACACATTCAGCAATAAAAAAACTCATAAGTACACAAACTAGCAATAACTCACCAACATCACTCACACCGTTTAAAACATTAGACCAATTATTAAAGAAAAGGACCGATGATCAAAAAGACCGGCTAGAACAATCAAAAAGACCCCGAGTTAATACATCAAACAGATGGGCAGACAATATTAATATCAACACCGCCCCTCCCAACATCCACGACCTCATAACTAAAACTTCACTCCGCAAATATCACCCGAACACCCAAGATGGCGAAATGCCGAGGCTGAATTATCAAAAATAAGTAAGGATAGGCAGACCAGGATTGAGGATCAACCAATAGGTTTATCACCCCGCTAACCAAAGGAGGAAATCTCACACGTATCAGACTGTTAACAAGATATAACTGTCAATACTCTTTCAAAGCATTTTAATTATCTGAAAAATTAGTTATACCAAGGCACTGGGGCACTCTCAACATGACACACAATAATGACACATCTACACTGAAAATAAACATTTTGAGCCCAAAAGATGATCTCAATAAAGATCGAAACGTTGGCACGATAAAGAAAATGTTTTTCTAAACCTACGTCACACCAGACCGCATCTCACTATCTCCAAATAATCATTAGTTATACCCTTATTGCTACAGTTCATAAAAGTTATTATTATAGATTTTTGTCGTTCTTATGGAAATCTATGTGCGACCTTTGGAGAAAAGTTGATTTTCCTTGTATTTTACGATTTTATGACTGTTTAAACTTTTTTTCTTGATGAATTTTTGACAGTATGTTATCACCAGTGGAAAGGCATATCAACCTCCTTCCAACAAGTGTATGATGTACAATATATAATTTATCGATTTGTTTTAAACGCCAAGCAGACAGTCGTGACAGTTCAATGTCTGACGAAGATAAAATAAGTCAAACTGTTAATCGGCCTACCTCAACATTCGCTTCGCTTTCCTTTTCGTATTCCGAACAAGCCGAATGATTTGGATTTACCACGGTTCGTCTGCGATTCGAGTTTCATTAGTCATTAGAGCAATGAGCTGTTATCCGAGGATGGACGTCGTTTATTTTTTCCTCCCGAGTTGTTTTTCAACTCCGCAAATGGCTCCGAGACGTAATGTCGTATTAGTGACTTTGAAAAACCAAAGAAAAGCGTATTAATCAAATATCTATTAGGGTCGATATTGTATCCTTTTAAAATTTTAAGTTTAAAGAAAATTTCATGTTATATTGTACTTTGCAATTCACCAAGAGAAATTCTGTAATTCTGCGTACGACCTGTTTCTGACGAAAGACTGTCGCCGAAACGACATGTCTTTCTGACCCAAAACAGCACCCCTTGGAAATAATTGATTGTAATTGAGTTTTGAAAGAGTTGTGAATACGCTGGCTAACTTTATTACATGGTCGTTGAGCAAGGGGTCAACCTCCCCTCGGCGAAGCTCTGCTCGAAATAATGAGCGAACGAGCGGAAGCAGCGCGGAAGTAGTTTCCGGCTCTATCTCTGGGAAATCAACCAACTAATGAGGGATTTGTGGCAATTAACCTAGGGTGGGAATCGTAGGGAGGGCCCTTTTTATGCAGGAAGGGTGGGATTTAATCGGCCGTACAAATTTTATTGTCCGCTTGTGTGAAAATGTTGTTTTGTCTGCTGGCAGATCTGAAATCCAAACTCCCTGATCTGGCTCGAACGAGCAAATCAACAATGATATCCTATTACAAATTAAAAGAGAAACACCAAAATAAAAACATTAAATCAAGGTTCCGCTATTTTCCCCAAGGTGATCAACTTCATTGTCTAGATTTTATTCTAAGATTATGTAAGATTTAGTTTTTAGACTTATTACACAAGGTTGTTTTTTGAAGAAAAAAATTAAATAGTTTTAGCTGAGCTCTGTGAATATATGTAGTTTGGTCGTCTCCCATCATCCTAGTCTGCCAGTTTACCGCCATCTACAGTGATCGGTCTCGCCTTTTTATACGATTGTACTTCATACGGGTAATCAAAGGACATCAAAAACTTGCTACAATAAACAGACTAGGATGGTCGATTTGTAGTGCGATTAAATAGGACAAATGCACAACAAGAGGCGCAGACTAACCATTGGAGGTGGATGACCGAGCTGCAGGTTCTCCAACTTACGTGTACCTCAACCTAATTTTTTAAATCCAGACCCCTCGATCTTACGGTTGCTTCGAAAGAACTGCAGAGTCATATCACATGTATAGCAGATTGTTGTAAACAATAGAAAATGAAGATAAAATGAAAGCAAATTCCTCCCGCAATCTACTAAAACAATGTTCTTCCCTCTAAATCTGACATTCGTTAACTTGGGTCGATATAGACTCAAGCATAACATAAAATGTGCATGTCCGACTTAAACGACAAGATCTAAATGTTAAAATTTAGGCATAAACGGTATGGTCTTTGTCATAAACCTATCGGACTAATTACGACAAATCGATTAAAAGCAAACCTACAGTCTACAAAACCACGGTATAGAACTGTGGAGGACCGCTAAACCTTCCAATGTCCGACGTCTCGAATCTTTTTATCTTAGAGCCCTTAGATCAATTATAAATGATCCGAATTGTATCTCAAATATTAGCTCCACAACGACATTAAAATCATATTTATTTAAAAATTTATTCCTCAGAAATTTACCAAGTTCCACCACAAAATCTCCTATTACATCAATAGTCTTTGCCTACTCCTTGCCCAACAGAACCCATCCCTATAATCCCATAAGGCGTTTCAAGCCCCTCTTTTCTGAAGAATATGTATTGAAGTGAACTAGGAGAATAATGGGTGTCCGAGTGGATCGAAGTCACGATAGCTCAATTGGTTAGAGCAGCGGCGTATTGAGCAGAAGGTCGTGGGTTCGAATCCCGCTCGTGAAACTAACTTTTTCATTTCAACCAACGCCTTACCTAAATAGATTAATTAATTGAAATAAGTAATTTGGTCAATCAGACTACAAAATAGAATGGATTTTATAGGCAGATAATTTTGATTATTTGCTCCCATCAGTTGGACCATGTAAATATGTAAATATATATATATGTATCCTCAAATTACATATCTTAATGAGAAATTTGCATATTGTATTGGAATTATTGCAAAATGTAATTAAACACAGCATAGATCGTTTCAGCTGTAATACCTAGGAAAGCTTATGGTACTTGGAAAATGCATTCTTGTGTATTATAGACATAGTTACTTCCTTTCAACCCTTGGGAAGAATTCTGTACACTACTAAATAAATATAAATCTTTCAGGAAATCCATTAAGTGTAAAAATGAGCATATGAAGGTTTTGCTTTTCTGGACAACCGGTGATTTTTCAATTAAACATCATTGTTCTTTTTGCATTGAAGGGCAAAAAAGTGGCCAAAAATTTCTTCTTCAAACCTCTCTCTGCCGTCAGAAGGCCTCAAACGAAACCTTGGCATAAATAAAAACAAGATTTTAGTTCAATCTCAGAGCTCAGATGATGTGACTTCTTGCGAAACTTAACTGAGCTGTTTTGTGCCTTGTTATATATTCAGGACCGGTGGAAGGCCTCTCACAATCCAGCTTCTGAAAATCTTCGCCACAGTAAGCCGGCATTAACATTTGTAACTTGTTGAAGTCGTTGCTTGATCTCAACAGCGGTAGAATGTCGATTACGTAGTACATTCGAAACACTAAAACGACCATCTCTCAGAGATATGACTCGATGGTGACCTTGGTACCGAAAGAAGACGCCTCCAGTATCTTTTTAGCATGGAAGACCCTTCGGACAGTTGTTCTGGAAATGTTAAGTACCCCAGCCACATACGCTTAACTTCTTCCATCAACAATATTAGACTAAGCTGTATCACTCAAACTAATTTAAAACTTGAAAATGGCACAACTTAAAAAAAATCAAACCACCGGAACGTTAGAATAAACCAATACTTATTTATCTCAACCAATACCTTACGTAAAGATTAATTAATTGAAAGAAGTAATTTTTTCAATCGGACCACGAACTCTAATGGGTTAGAATAAAGCTTTTCAGAAAAACCAATAAAAAAGATATTGACTTTTTAAAGATTTATTTACAAAATCCAATTGTAAACACAATTGCGATATTTTATCTATGTTCTATGTTTTATTTTGTCATCTTCAGAGCTCAAAGTGTTTGTCTTCTGTGTAATTGTGCCATTCTTGCGTGTCGTGTTGAGAGTGCCAGTTTTGAACACTTTGAGCCCTGAAGATGATCTCAATAAAGATCGAAACGTTGGCACGATAAAGAAAATGTTTTTCTGAAACCTACATCACACCAGACCGCATCTCACGATTTCTAAATAAAGATCACTCAAAGTGTTTGATTTCTGCGTAACTTATTATTTTTGAAATTTCAATAGCTTTTGATTTCTTATTATCTGACCAAATCCCAGTAATTTAGGATATTTTTGACTAATGTTTATAAAAGAGAATATTTTTAACAAATCTTAAAGAAGATAATAAAATTTATCAGTTTATGTTAAGACCAGCATTTGATTTTGAAAATTTGAATTGATCTGAAAATTATTCGTTTTTTGTATGGTGTATAGTGACTGTTACTTAATGATTATTTGGAGATCGTGAGTTGCGGTCTGGTGTGACGTAGGTTTTAGAAAAACATTTTCTTTATCGTGCCAACGTTGCGATCTTTATTGAGATCATCTTCAGGGCCTGGGATTTATAAATATTTTTTCACATCCTACATATATTTGTATAATTAAAAGAATTTTATATAGATTAAAAGAATAGAATATAATTTTAGCTAAAATGAAAAAGCTAGTATCACGAACGGGATTCGAACCCACGACCTTCGGCTAAATACGCCGCTGCTCTACCACGTGAGCGATCGTGACTTCAATCCACTCGAACACCAACTTCCCAATTCCCATCTTAACCTACTTTTCGAATTTAACCTCCTTTTTTCCATTTCTCAAATGTCGGGTAATCAGGATTCGATTCTCGGCGATAAATGAGACGGGAAGTTGGTGTCCGAGTGGATCGAAGCCACGAGAGCAACGGCGTATTTAGCCGAAGGTCGTGGGTTCGAATCTCGCTCGTGACACTAACTTTTTCATTTCAAGCAATATTTTACATAAAGATTAATTAATTGGAAGTGTTATTTGGTCAATCGGACTATGAGATATAATGGATATAATAATAAATGTTAAATTTCAGATTTAATATAAGAAAATATTTCAATTTATTGGTAACTATTCAACTCAATAGTAAATAAACATTGACACAGAAGTTTTGAAATCAGACATGCTGTATCTGTAAGGTCAAAAATCCATTGAAATCGCCTCTTGTCCATCTATCGACTGTATCATCGGCAGAAAAAAGTTGACTTCCTGTGTCGGTATTTATAGTTCGTACTTCCGCAATTTCTCCCTTGCTTCGTGGTTGTTTCGTACAGAAAAGAGAAATCACAGCTTCAATCGACAATTTCGGACTTTCCAACAAACAAATATCTTTAATATTTGATTTGCGACCTATTTAAAAACTGCATTTTTAGCCTGTCCCGCGGGTAGTCGGTCGAATGGTCAATAGACATAATCAACAATTAATACATGACATCATTGTGAACGAGGACGTCGCGAGGAGATTAATTGGCTGAAGAGAATATCACCGAAGCTTTGTATTATTTTATTTTTTTACGAGTCGAAAAACGGTGTTTACAGTTACACTTGGTGGATAGCCGGCCGATTCCGTCCATCGCCCGGATATTCCGTTTCCGGGAGGAACATTAGCCGGTTGCATGCCCTTTATTGAAACGTAAACTACAATACAGTAAATTACTCTTGGGACGTAGGATGTCGATTTTTAAATTGGATCGGACGGTCTGAAACTACTGTTTTCAACCGACAGAAACGACGACAAATTTGCATTAATCGTGCAATTAAAATCACATTAACAATTCAACCACTGAAGAATAAATCGTCCAAGGTAACTTTTCTATTGGAAAACTTGTAAAGAATTTAATAATAATTTCGTTAATTATATTGTTTATCTCTTTAGCGAAGGTCGTCTCGTTGCCTTAAACCTCGGAACGATTTTATAACGAATACGTCTTCGATGTGGATCCCAGCACTATTGACACAATTGATTCTTTTTCAATTATGTAAAATGAACAACAGGTAAAAACTCTACATTTGCATACAATAAAACAGTAAATGAACATTAAAAGGTCCAACTGATCAAAAAATTAATATTTTTAAACAATTATAATGTAACTAGGATAATACTATGAAGTGATACTATAAATTATGGGTTTATTTTTTATAGCAATGACCGGAATGAATGTAATTTATTAGCATAAAAAGATAGGGTTGTTCAACTCCGCCCCGCGTAATATTGAGTACTCTGGAGTCTGGGGGTCAGTGTGTGACGTCTGGACAGTAAAAGTAAGTTATTAGCGAGAATGGAGTGGGCTCAACTCCGCCCCGAGAAATATCAAGTACTCTGGAGGAGTGAATGTGACCAGACTTTTATGTTTGTGGTGATGTATGCATGTATACGTATTGTATGTTTTATTTAGTTAAAAACCTGAGGTAGAAATGAGTAGCTAGCATTTTAGGTTATCGACTTGAATTTCATATAAAAGCAGAGTAATAGATCGAGATGCGTAAATAGCTGCAGGCTGAAAAAATCCTGGAGAAGACCAGAAAGGGAGGTAAAAATACGCACAGGGCCTGACTTCAGCTGTTTGTCGGCCCCTAAACCACATTATTATTATTTATTAAATCCATTATATTTCGTGGTCCGATTGACTAAATAACTTCTTTCAATTAATTAATCTTTATGTAAGGTATTGGTTACTGAAAAAGCTAGTGTCACGAATGGGATTCGAACCCACGACCTTCTGCTTAATAAGCAACTTATTGTACTGCGGCCTACCAAACAAAATATAATGATGAAACATTAATTTTGACCATTTGACCTACTTATTAGATATTATTATTATTATTGGCAATGGCCCTGTTGAGTAAGGGGACGTATTGTCACTATAAAATAAAATATTAAAGAAACGACAAAAATTTAATTAACTTTGAAAGATATTTTTAAGAGGGGCAGATTCTCATGGCCTTCTGGCATTTATACAGTTGGACATCAGTAAATAAGCCAAATTGAAAATTAATAAAGTGGATTTCATGCACCAAAAGAACAGAAGAAAATCTTTTAAAACTGAGATTGAAAGCGATTGATCGAAACTGAGGCCAAACTGAAAGAATTATAGTCGATTGCAAACCCTTTTCCAAAAAAGGAAATTGCCATACTCAAACCTAATCTTTTGTTGGCGATAAATTGCTAGACACAGGCCGCGCTTCACCTACCATATTTATACTGGGTCTAGTATGTTTTAAAATTATTCTTTATTGAATATATTTATAAAACATTAATGTCGTTTTATAAAAAGGGAAAAGCCTTTAATGACCGTGTGTGCGATTAGCTTGTCGAGTTTTTTACAATTGATACGAAATATTAAGATACATTATGCGGCATGGTAATAAACTGTCTGCCCAGGTTGAGCAGATTATATATTTAAAAAAGTAACATAAAATGAGTAAGAAAAAGAAAAATAACCTTAAAAAAGGGAACGAATACATAACTGAAACTAGTTGATCTTGGATCGAAGAGACCAATCAAACCGACCTCCAATGAGGGGCGACAATTCAACGAGGAATTGAGGAACTCTGAAAGCAGAAAGGAGGCGCTACTTTCCAAAAAAAGGAAAGGCGTAAAGCAGAGTACCTAGAACATATCCAACCTGTGGACAAATGGTCAAAATTAATGTTTCATCATTATATTTTGTTTGGTAGCCCGCAGAAAGTGGTACAATACGTCGAGCAGTCTGCATTATACTCCATATTACTATATGGAATACAACACTAAACCAAACTTTCAATTATTAATTCTTTCTTTGTAAGGTCTTGGTGGAGATAAAAAAAAGTCAGTATCACGAGCGGGATTCGAACCCACGACCCGCTAAATACGCCGCTGCTCTACCACTTGAGCTATCATGACTTCGATCCTCTCGGACACCAACTCTCCATCTCATCCTACAACAGTTCGAATTTGCCCTCTTTTTGCCATTTTCCAATGACGTGTAATCAGAATTGGATTGGCCACTTCGTAAGTCGCTGTGTATCCAATCCTGACACTGTCTTTTTTATCTCAACCAAGACCAATTGAAAAAAGAAACTTGGTGAATTGACCACTAAAACGTAAATGGACTAAACCAAACCTTGGATTGTTCTCTATAAAAGAAACACTAAGTTCTTAATGAAGCAGCATAATAAATTTCTACTATCGTGTAAAATGAAAAAGATTTTTCAAACGTTTCAAGTTTTCCTGAGGGAGAAATGTCCAATTTCACTAGGCACCATAGTTGACCAAATAAATGCAGATATCAGTCAATTAGTATAAATATTAATAGAACCTTATCAACCCCCCTTTAGAGGAAGAACACCCTTTAGAAACCCGTCGCACAGATTCTCTCCAATCTATCCAATCAACGTAGAATTAATAAGAACTTTTTTGTTTTCTTCATTGACAAAGATCTTAATTTTCTTGGCGGTGCGGCGAAATTTGCTGCACTTCGTAGGATCGCTGCTCATACAGATATTCGCAAAACTCTCCGACCTGCCATTCAAAATAAATTTCTGGTTACCTTCCGACCAACTTTTGCTTGTTTATGTATACAAAATATTTAAAATTAGAGTATAATAAAATGTTTACATCTCGTAGGTTTTTCAATTATGTACTTTTAATAGAAATAGAAATAGGTACGGTATATACGTATTTTCTCATCTTAATTGACTTCCGGTTCAG
Organism: Cimex lectularius; assembly: GCF_000648675.2. Classification (NCBI taxonomy): domain Eukaryota; kingdom Metazoa; phylum Arthropoda; class Insecta; order Hemiptera; family Cimicidae; genus Cimex; species Cimex lectularius. Next base: position 549,097 of record NW_019392793.1, on the reverse strand, counting down.
CCTTTTTCATTCTAATTATTCTAATTGTCAATAGCTGTTATGCTAATAAGTTTCCTCGACTATGCGTCATCGTGAAAGCTTCCCGGATCTTGCAGCTTCTGACGGTTGGCCAGTTAACATTAGATCGTTCAAATTTTTTAAAAAATATATTCGTAGAAAGTTAATGTTTTTGCTGGAAACGTTATTATCTCAAGCAGATTAATAACAAACGAATGAGACTTGTTCCATGTGCAACTTCAGTGCAAAGTAGCTTTTTGTTTACCATTTTATAGCCGAATATGCCATCCGAGTATCGATTGTGTTACCTTGGCATACGGTCCTCTTCAAAATCGCATCTTGCTTCTTTTGTAACAATATTATAGTTAGTTGTGGTATTCTGGCTCATTTCACACCACCAAGCATTGCAAACCCATATTGGCTTATTCAGGAATTTAATTGGCAATTATAAAATCTAGTTGTATATATTTGTTTTTAGCACTGACTGTTGTTTCCTTCATTTTTCTACTACAAACCGTCAAAAAATACTTCTCGTTGTTATTTTATTACAGTTTATTTTTTTTAAGCATTTATTTATTATTATTAGCAAATAGAAAGGATATCTTGCCGTGAAATACTTAGGTTTTTATTTAAATTGTTTAAAATAATGTTAATTGTTAAATCCATTATGTTTAGTAGTCTATTGACCAAATTACTTCTTTCAATTAATTAATCTTTTTATGTAAGGTTTTGGTTGAAATGAAAAAAATAGTGCCACGAGCAGGATTCCAACCCACAACCTTTGGCTAAATACGCCGCTGCTAGTAGGGTCTACACTCTAGCCGAAGGTCGTGGGTTCGAATCCCGCTCGTGGCACTAACTTTTTCATTTTAACCAAAACCTTACATAAAAATATTAGTTAATTGTTAAATTTATTAATTCAAAATCAAATTATGTAAACAAATTATTTCTTTTCTTCTTCTTCTATTTTGATTAATGTTAGGGTCGTAATACATACGCAGTTGGATTTTGACGGTTGTCGTAGATTTCTTATGAATTGTTTAAAACCGCTTGACCAAACGGACGTCTTCACCGTTTTTGACAAACTTCCAATTGTAGAGAGCTTGAGGCATCGGCCTTGACCCATCTCACATCAGAAGATTGAACATGCAAAATCAGGAAGTATCAAGTTAAATTTAAGGCCTAACCTAAGAATACATTTAAATTTATCGGTAACTCGGGCAATAACAAGGAATCTGTCACCAAGGTTATGAAATTATAAATTTGCCCACTACATGAAGCAAACCTTTGTGTGATAACTCTAAAAGGTAAGCGCTACGTGCAGGAAATCCTCAAGGGAAAAGCCTCCGGGATTTTCTTGGGGATTTCCTTTGCCGAGACGTCTCTGTCAAGGGACAGTAAATGACCTCTGTGAGGACTGGTGGTAGTTGTTAGTTGTTCTCGTGGTTTTGGTCGCAGTGCGGAAAAATAATTGATTTTTGACACCGAACTCGCAGTGAAAGTTGGAGTGATATACATTGATGGCTTTACAGCTTATTATATTTGTTATGATTTGTCTTGACTCTTTGATCGAATGAACTTCTTCACCGTCTTCACCGTTTTCGACTAAACGTCCATGCAATTGCAATTCAATCTAAGGGTAAATCATACAATACAAATAAACGAATGTCGCAAGCACATCGAGTGAGAAAAATGAAGAATGGGTTTCACTGTCTATTCATGACGATTGTGCTTCAACCGTTGTCAATCCAACTACCTGGGCCGACCCATGTTACATTTGAATTAATTGGAGATGATTCATCTGTAAGGGCGATAAGAAACTTTCCCCCTGTTAAAAAGAGTTTCGAGTCATCCATCCAGACGTCAGAAATTAACAAAGAGGATCGAAGAATGTTTCAATGGGCGTAATTAAGAATTCATACAATAGTGGTAGACCATTAGGAAAAGGACGGGAATATGTTCAATCCGGTTGGAACAAAAGGGCCGTTTTTGCTGTTTTCTTCAAGACCTATGCTAGTTGTGTTTCACCGGTGGGCAACGCCATCCGAGTGGGGGTACATGTGTTTGCCATTGTGTAAGAAGTGTTGAGAATTCCCCTTCGCAGGTTTTGAGTCAGTGACCCCAAGAGCAAACCGCTCTGAACAACTTTCATTCCTGGGATATTGCTCCTCTGTACACTTCACCTTCCTCCACGACTACGACCCGGGCCCTGGGCAAATGTCAAAAGTCCTTTCTCAGTGTTTCTTCCCAAACGGATTGCGACTCGTAGGGGAAAATCGCCCTCAGAGTTGTGAGTGCGTTAGTAGAAAGGAGTTCACTCTTGTACAGATATACGAAGCTAACAAAGGTCATGTGTGTAATAATAAATCTGCCTTACATTCATCTCATGACTTCACTTCTTTCTTTACACAAACATAAATCATTAAACACATACTGTAGGATAATCCAACATACATAATTTTCCAAACACTTTTTTTCCCTTTTTGTTAAATTAGCATAATTAAGACAAAACAAAGAGTTCAGTTTTCACTAAAAGTAATATTTATCTCTCATAGCCTGTTTTTTTCATCAAGTTAGTTGCCCTATTTCTGAAGTGACCAATGTGAAAATTGAAATTTTATTGTCTACTACTCTTTGTTTGTCCAGTTGTCATTAAATCTCTGTAGTTTACCTTCTTATTTTAAAATGCTATCTCTCTGCCTGCACACGTCTACAACTCGTTCTGTTTATTTGCTTGTCTGCTTTTTCCCCTATGATTGTCTCTATTCTTCTACTTCTGGTTGTTTACCTTTTTTAGTTTCACTGTCCGTCTCTCGTCCTCCCTTGTTTCTTATCATTGTTAATTTTGAGACTTTTCCTATGCCTAACTCATTCACGTTCTCTTTCTCTGTTTCTGTCTGTCTATCTGTCTGTCTGTTTCTCTCTCTCTCTCTCTCTCTCTCTCTCTCTCTCTCTGTTTGTTTGTTTGCCTGTTTGCCTCTTAATCTTTCTTCTGTCTTTTATTAAAGCCCGTTGTACAATTATTCCTCTGTGCCATATTTTGGGGGTTTCCTTGTCTAACCATTTTTTATTTCCCTATTTTTTTTTGGGGGGAGGGGGTGTGTGTCCTTATCTCATGTTATAAGCGGGATTGCGTTTCTCTACAACTATCGCATTATTGTTACGTATTGTTTATATTTGAAAATTTTGTTGCCTCCATGAGGGGAGGAAGAAAGAGAGAGAGAGAGAGAGAGAGAGAGAGAGTACGTGAATGAGTTAGGCATAGGAAAATTCGCAAAATTAACAACGATAAGAAACAAGGGAGGGCGAGAGACGGACAGTGAAACTAAAAAAGGTAAACAACCAGAAGTAGAAGAATAGAGACAATCATAGGGGAAAAAGCAGACAAGCAAATAAACCGAACGACTTGTAGACGTGTGCAGGCAGAGACAACTAGACAAACAAAGAGTGGTAGACAATAAAATCTCCATTTTCATTGGTTACTTCAGAAATAGGACAACTAACTTGATGAAAAAGACAGGCTATGACAGACAGTCATACAAGAAATGGTAGAATAAACAGAAGATAGACAACCAGAAGCAGATAAATGTAGAATAACAGAAGAACCAACTAAAGAGAGAAAGAGAGAGAGAGAGAGAGAGAGAGAGAGAGAGAGAGAGAGAGAGAGAGAGAGAGAGAGAATATGTAAGAGTTGGTATAAAATTTTTATCAACATTCTAGTCGTTAACGTACTTATATGTTTAAGAAATGGTTTAATTATTTATTAGCTTTTACCTTTTGTTGATAATTCTTCACAATAATTGGTTTTTTAGTCAATTCCAGCATCAAAATTTATAATTAAGCTTAATGATATTTTGGTGGGAATAAAAGTACTTTATGAAGACAGTTTTTTCTAGGATGAACGAGTCACTAATCTAACTTTGGAGAGTTGACATACGTTCATGTATTGTATATTGTTTCATATCGATCAGGCCCTTATGCGAGGATCGTCGACACAAGAGGGTTGAAGGGGGTGGACCGCAAACGCCGACAATTACCCTATTGACGCGTTGACGGCTATGGGGGTTGATGCGGGCCTTCGGGCTCGTGACCCCCATACGAAAACCCACATTCATCAGGCCCATTAAGTGCGAATGCATTTAATTTTTCTGCACCGCACCCGGCAGTCAATTGAGCATCAACTGCTGGTGGGACAATTTCAAACGAACTCTTTGCAAACAGACGGTCACTGTGATGAGCGTTTGTATTTCAAACCAAAAACGAGGCGGGAAATCAACTAATTAAGTTAAAATCTCTCTGCTGTGTGTGTGAACGTGAGGATAGGTCGATCATCAGTGTTTCGTCGTTTCCAAGTGGTAATTGATTGGTTTGTAAAATGTGAGCCTACTTTCTTCGCCGCAATATCCTTCTTCACCCAAGGCAGCAACTAACTGTCCTTGATGTCCTGTCCTGCCGGAGGAATTGGGAAGTAGAACAAAATAGAAACAAGGAAGGACACAGACTTTGACAGACCAAAACAACAGAGGAAAGCTGACCTTGATTTGAAACGAACTTGAAGCTACAGATAAGCATCACGCACAGGACCAAACCAATAAACTGGCCCGAAAGATCATCAGCAACATCAGTAGAACAGAGCTTTTCTGTAAACTTTCACACTGCCATAAAAAGGAGCAATTTCTGAATGGATCACGTTTAAAACTCATATTTAATGGAACTATTCAAGAACCCATCGCCAGAAAAGTCTCTCCTAAACTTACTATATGTTTATTGTACAAGTTGGCAAAAACTTAGAAAGAATGCAGGGCTTTTAATTGAACACTGCTAACTCAATAGGCCTGTGAAAATACGAGGAGTGGCAGAAGATGTGTAGGTTCTGAACAAGAAGAGGAGGAAATAGCAGAAGATATATGGTAAAGTGAAGGAAACACAACAAAAGCAATAAGCACAACTCATGAGGAAAAACTATATCCAGGAAACATAACGTATAACGAAGTATCAACGGTATGACTAGCGTGAAGAAGCAAAGAAAAGCATGAAGTTTGATAGTGAGATGTAGCCCATCGAGGAGTAGCAAAATTGTTCAATTTGATGTTTTATGCAGAGCCAAAGACCAAAAAAACAAACAAAAAACGAAGCTTTTCTTCCGGTTTTGATGTAACGTGAAGAGGGTAGATAAAACAATTCTTGGCTTTGATAACTTTTAATTAGAAGAAACAATATCGCACTGAAGAAACTTAGTGGATTAATTTTTGTATTACCATAAAATATATATATGTCTTTTATTAAACCAATTCGCCCATTTGGGAAAGTTCTTTCCAGTTTGGCTATTTTTTTATATTTGTATTTGAGAGTCGGTTCTTTGAAGGAATGCGGGGTCGACATAACTCTTTGAGTCACCTCAATCAGGCCTTTTCCTTAATGGCGGCCCTGAGAGTAAAATCGCATTCCAATACTTATTGGAAACGCGGGGAAATTCTGTAGGAGAACAGAATTAAAAACGATAATCCGCCAAGCCTATTCAAAAGTTGAAATCACTCCAAATGTGCTGGACCGGTTTTTAAGTACGCACATTTCGAGAATGGCCAGCATTCGCCAGGTCATGTTTAGTAGTAGGTATGAGTATATGTCACAAAAAATTTAATATCAATTCAAAAAATAATCATTTCAATTAAACACAAAACACGACAAAGTTCGTCATGTTTAATTCTACCACATGTTGGGAAAAGTATGTAGATAGACTCAAAAACACTTACCATGGTCCAACTTCAGTGGCTGAACGGGGAAGACCGAGTAATGCCAAACACCGAGATGTGTGATTCGCGAGGCTAGCCGGTGATATAGTGTAAATTAGTGTCCTTTTGGTTGTTGTATACCCCGTTCTGTACTTACAGCACACTGGTGGGTCCTAGGTTCATCAAGACTTGATTTGTAGGACCGGCTTCAGAAGTTGATTTTCTTCTGCAGGTAAGTTGTACATCCCAAAACACTTCCTCCTGAGGGGCAAATGTTCCACGATTTGTCAGTTGTTATCTCTTCTGCTTATTTGCAGAATCTGCGCATACCGTGTTGTTTTTATTTATCTTCTTCAGTTCCCATCCTTTTAGGATTTGAAGTTTTTTCCTGCTTCCTTTCATGCGTTCTCTTGTTTCTTTCTTTCCAGAAGATTCTTAGATTGTATATATCCAATGAGTGAATTCCTCTGTTTCCTCATTTTCATATTCTCTTTTTGTGTAAGGTACTCATAGGTAGTGTAATCACTATGCCATAGAATGGCTTACGACGTATCAGTATGGCCGGCCCTTTCTTTCCTTTCCTTGCAAGGCGTCCGCTCCCTCCTTGCCCTCTATACTCACATGACCTGGGACCAAGAAAAGTGTGACTTTATTTTTCATACTTAATCTGCTTAGTTTACTTTTCCAATTCAGCACCATCTTTGCGCTAATGATGTCTGAAATAGTGCTTCGATGGATGCTTGGCTATCTGACTTGATAGCTAGCTATATTTTTATTTTTGTATTACTACTGCTACTAGTATTTGTGTGTGACTGTATGTGTGTATGTGTCTGTTTCTGTGGGTGGGTGGGTGTGGGTGTGTAGGATGACAATAACAAAATAACGTGATGAGTACGACAGAAAGTCATAAAATATTATCATTTATGACAATGACAATCAAATGAAACAAAACTTAATTGTCTTGTTTGAATTGAATATACAGAATTGAAATAATAAACCATCAATATTTCTAAAAGATGCAGTTTTAGATCAAAAGAAAGGAAGAGCCTGAAAAATAAAAATCAATATAATGGATATTGTAAATCGAGTTTCTTTAATGGAACTTTCAACCATTTATTTTATTTTAAATATAATTATTTAAACCCTCCTCAATTATTAAATTATATTATTTTATTATATTCGATCTAAAATTACATGAACAACTTGTAATTATATTTTTTTTTAATTTCAACAATTTATTATTGAAAAGGATGGATATTGTTAATTGAACATTCTACATTTTGCTATGTAGATTGTATATTGACAGGCTTGAACCAAAATATAATAATAGTAATTATTAATTAATTGTTAATTGAACCAGAAATAAAGGAGATAAACCTTGATTAAGAATTTCCAATAAATAATCTACGGATGTGGTGACAATGAATGACAGCAAACAACATCGACCCCGAGATGTAGCATAGATTAATTTAATGTTTGCTTTAATAATAATAAAATTAAGGAATCATGTTTGCAAAAAATTTTTTCTCCTTAATTGCATTTTTTTTATTACTAGATAAGACTCATTGGTTTTCTTTTCAAGGAGTGAAACACTTGAATAATTAATTCACTTAAATTAAATTATTTACTTTCTTCCTGATTGGAGTTAATGAACACTACTTTCTATTTTTTAATCTAGTTTTAGGCCATGAAGAATTAACAGGTTGCAAGCCCATTTCCGTCCTGGTTTATAGGTTGTTTTTTTTTTTTTTTTTTATTTCACTATCTTTTTCCCTTTGTTTCAAATATCTTGAAATTAGAAGGTCATCTGAGGCTAGATATCTAACTAGAAGAGATAACTCATTCCGAACTGGAAATCCAATCCAATTTACTTATCTTCAATGTGGAATATTATCAATCCACCAGGCAGCGTTAAAGTTGTGCTATGAATTATTTATTTACTATTTGTTTTTGTACTTTTTACGGTCTGTTCGACCAATACAAGAATAGACAGACCAAAACGAGCGGACTACCGGTCCGGCACACCGCAGACCTCAAGAGGAAATTTCAAAAGTTTGGTATGTATTATGTGCTTTCCTTTAAAAACAAAATAAACTCCAAACACACACATATGTATTACACTAAGAATTTTATTTATAGTTCTTGCAAATGATGACTGTAGCTAAGGATTGACGACGTGATGGTGATAAGTTATCACGCCGACCTTCATAAATTAAAAAAAAATATATTAAAAATAATTAAATTAAAGCCTTTTGTGAGTTATTTAATATAATATACATTGAATATACAGTACCTAATGTACAGTTAGAGGTTTATTTATTATATTTTTTAATTTTGGAATGTTACAACAAGACGGAGGATAAGCCACACCCGTTATACGTCGTGTTACCCCAGGTTATGGGTCCCGTTGTAAGAAAAGATATGCTGAGGTCAACTCTCCCGAAGAATGTCGAATCCGTTTCATCCACTGAATGTACACCGCCTGCATTTCCTTTTTTGTCAGTTATACCTAGAATTTGATTAAGTTTTTAATGTTTGCAAATATTAAGGTGATATTAGTAAAATTTAAATGTGGTCATGGTATATGTTAATAAATTAAACCGAAAATGAACACTCCAAATCATCAACAAAAATCAGCAAGAATAGGCAGGTAACTATCGAATATTATGAAAATAAATACACTTAGATTATATTAAGATATTGCATTGAGAACATCGCAATAACTAAAACATAAAGTTGTATTTTTGTATGTTGTATAACAATTAGAACTTTTTTTATTTTTTTATTTATCTATCTCTCGCCTCTCTCACACACACTGTATATCCCAGTCTTTCGGGTTTGATAATTTCACTTGTAGAGTGACGTTTGCAATAAAACAGGTTATATTCTGGAAGCCAACATATGAGTTTCTAGTGCACTTATCATTTCCTTTTCACTTTATTTTTTATCTGTATTCTATCAACGTAAAACAAACACACATTTATACTTTTTCATTTCAACCAAAACCTTACATTCAAAGGTTAATTATTTGAAATAAATAATTTGGTCAATAGACCACTAAATATAATGGATTCATGTATACATTTGTCTGCCTTAAAATCGCTCTTACTCGCTTATAATGTAAAAAAAAATTGGTTTGAAATCTCAAACTAGTGTTTGTCCATAAGCATAATGCTTGATGGTTATCATAGTTCTTTTAGCCTAAAACTTTTATTTAATCAATAGAAGTAAATAGGTCTTTCCCAAAAAGAGTTGGGTCATCGTTTAATAAGAGATTGAAACCTTTCAGGCTGAAACTTGTATATTAAGATAAACTGAAATGTAATCGCAAAATTTGAATTCCTGAGAAGAACGTGAAATTTGAGGTCGTGGGTTCGTTTTGTCCAAAATCTGTGCTCACCTCGCCAGTGGGGCACGACTACGTCTGAAACTGCTGCACGATATTTACAAGAAGTCGTTATATCAAAACGGGTTCCGATCAGGGAAAACGATTTGTCATATCACGAATACCTCACTCTTGTAGCACAACGACTGCCAGATTCCCGTTCCGGAGCGCAACAGATCGAGGATGAGTTCAGAGTAACGGAATGACGCATAAGTGCAGTAACTTTCCTTTTGAGGTCTCTGCAGAACGGATGAGAAAGAATCCGCGGGATTTGCTAATAAACTGACGTGGCAGTTTTCTCCACTTCATTTAAAAAAAGATCCAAGTTTTCTGCCCAAGTTTCTATAAAAGGGATATCGCAATTTTATGTGATTTTTTTTAATTGTTTTATTTTTAAGCTTAAGATTAGAGAATGTCTTCGACTTTCCTGTTTGTTCATTACCCTCGAGAGGATACTTACAAAATTGGCCACGTCTTGCACACTACTTCACTTCAAAGTTTCTTCTTTATAAAAAAGTTTTATGCTTAACATTGCGATCAGTAGAATAAATATAAAGTCACTAAAGTTACAGCAAAAATTTTAACAAAAGATACACTGAATCATTAAGAAGATTGTTGGGTGGTAGTATTTACATATTACTGGAAAAAACAAAATATAATACGACTAGTGACTTACAACATTAACAACGATCAGACTAATAAGGAATTTTTTAAAAGTATATTTTAACAAATTAGTGCCAATGTCGTCATTCTTTTTATCAGATGAACAAATCAACATTTTTAAAATGTACGGTCATAGTTGAAAAAGTTAAAAATAAACCAAGTTAGATAAGAAAGCAACAACCTTAGTTTACGACTTAAATCGATGTAAAACTTGTACAAAATAAACAGTGAACGAGTGGTCGTGGGTTCGATTCCCACCGTCGCCTCTGGCCCTTTTTTCACGATAACCCCCCCCCCCATTTGAACACACATAAAGAATTAGTCACCATGGCTAATATGCATAGATCATAAGGCAAAAAAAAAACAGTGAACGAGTGAACCAAGCTGAAAAAAAAACAAAAAAACAGTGAACGAGTGAACCAAGCTGAAAAAAAACTAAATATGACTAAAATATAAGAAAAGGTTGCTCAAGTTTTTTTTGTGTGCAAAAATGTGACAAATCATTCTCTTTCTCTCACTATCCCTCTCTTTCACCACTCTCTCTCTCTCTCACTTATTCCTTTTCTCGCTTTCTCTCTCTTTCTCACTCTCCCTCTTTTCTCTCTCTCTCTCTCTCTCTTTCTCCACTCTATCTCACTTATTCCTTTTCTCGCTTTCTCTCTCTCCCTCCCTCCCTCTCTCTCTCTCCCTCTCTCTCTCCCTCTCTCTCTTTCGCTGCTACAAGGCTCTACTCTGTCTTCATTGATCTTTTCAACTTATATTAATTACATTAATAATCATTCATTAATTAATGAAAACTGTAAACTTCGCCTTTATGCAGACGATCTAAATGTAATAAATGATTCGAAAATTGATAAACTTAATGATACAATCGATATAATGAATCACGATTTATGCACGTTAATATATTTGAGTAAAAAACATGCGTTAAAAATCAATCCCAAAAAATGTAAATCAATAATAATTGGACATAATAAATTAATGATTATTTGGAAATCGTGAGATGCGGTCTAGTGTGATGTAGGTTTTTAGAAAAACATTTTATTTATCGTGCCAACGTTTCGATCTTTATTGAGATCATCTTCAGGGCCTTGTGTTGTCTGCATTTCAACAAGAAGGTTCTCTGATTAACAGCCGATGCGAGTTTCTTCTCATTGTTTGTTAAAAATTAATGATTTAATTGATTATCATTTAGCATGGATCATTTTCATCGTGTTAGAAATGAAAAAAACTACATTCATATAAAAAAAAATATATATAGAACTGTTGTACTTAATATAAACATTAGATATAAAACTAAGCAATTACAAATTATAAAACATAGAACCACAATATTTAATCATTCATTTGCAATTAAAAGAGCAAGAGTGTTTTCAAAATTACCAGTTGAAACTCAGCATTGTAACAAAATAAGTAAAGTATGTTTAGAAAAAAACTAAAAAATTATTTTATATCAAAATATGTGTACAAAATACTAAACTGTTGATACTAAAGATACTACAAAATATTAAAGATGTTGTTAATGTATCTTTACAGCTGTCACTTAAGTTTATAATTTTAAACATTTAAATGTCTGTTGTTAGTTTCTTCTCCTGATAGAAGAAGTTACGTTTTCTTATTATTTAAAGATCTCAACACGATAGACAAAAATGACACATCTATACGGAAAAGAAACCCTTTGAGCTCTGAAGATGATCTCAATAAAGATCGAAACGTTGGCACGATAAAGAAAATGTTTTTCTAAAACTTACGTCATACCAGACCGCATCTCACGATCGCCGAATAATTATTTAAAGATTATTTTTTATTTTGAATGTGTGAATCCACTGTAAACAAGTATATAGCTGGAAAGAGATAATTAATTTGTTCAACTTTGTTGTATATAGTAGCTGAGTAGAGTTTATTAAATCATGTTGCTTTAATTTCACTTTAGATGTAAGAGTGGTCCTAGAGACTAAACATTGAATGATGGTTAAATAAAACTCTCTCTCTCTTTCCCTCATGGAGGCCACAACATTTTCAAATATAAACAATACGTAGCATTAAAAAATAATGAAAAACTGTACATAGTAAACGTGACGAATCCAAAACATTACCAGTGAATGTTGGAAGGCATAGAATATAACAAAGATGTTTTAATACATAACGAATTTTTGTCAGAAGTACAACTTATCCCCATTGCGATAGTTGTAGAGAGACGCAATCTTAATGGGGCTTTAACATGAGATGAAGACACAAAAAAAAATTGAGAGATAAAAAATGGTTAGGCAAGGAAACCCAACCAATAAATATCATATGGCGCAGAGGATTTTTTTTTCGAGGGTTCGCAACAGCAGAGGTCATATAAACCCTCAGGGTGCCGGTGTTTTTGAAAAAAGTAGTCGGGTTCGAATGCAGGGCCTCTGGATTCGAACCCGGGACCTTTACCTTACAGTGATGAGCGCCATGTCAACGCCTAAACCGTTGCGGCCACCGACGGACACCCCCAGGAATAATTATTCAACGGGTTTTATTAAAAGGCAGAAGAAAGATTAAGAGATGAACAGGCAAACAAACAAAAAGCATATATATGATCAATCAATCAAAAACAGGCAAACAGAACGAGAGAGAGAGAGTGAGAGAGACACACACAGAGAAAGAGAACGTTAATGAGTTAGGCATAGGAAAAGTCCCAAAATTAACAACGATAAGAAAGAAGGGCATGCAGAGAAAGAGAGACGGACTAAAAACTAAAAAAGGCAAACAATCAGAAGCAAAAGAATAGAGACAATCATAGGGGAAAAGGCAGGCAAGTAGGCTCTTCTCTCTTTCTCTCTTTCTCTCTCTCTCTCTCTCTCTCTCTCTCTCTCTCTCTCTCTCTCTCTTTCTTTCTTTCTTTCTTTCTTTCTTTCTTTCTATATGTTCCTTTCTCTAATTAATTGTCTCTATATCTCTAGCTTTGTACCATTCCCTCTCGTCTTCCGTCTTCCACCTCTGTATTTGATTACTAGTAACATAAGTAAGTTGTTCGTCATTCCCGATCATTTTGGTGTGCTAGACGCGTTTTGGCTCCTCGCCTTTTTCGCTTCTGTCTCTGGACCGAAACAGCAGGTCTAAAATAATCGGAAACGACCAAACTACTGGTTCATCACACAGCAGACTCCAAGCGAGAAAAATAGCTAGGAAAATGTTGAGACATGAATTTGGTAGCCACGTGAAGCTAATGTTTTACATTGATCTTTAAGCTTTAATAAAAAATGTAGTAAAACTCCTCTCAGTAATTTAAGAAAAAAAAAAAGCTCAAAGCCTCATGAAGTTCTAGAAACATTTTCTCGCCCTTGAGCATAATACATTTCATGACGTCCAATAATAGTTTTATTTAACCTATGAACTTTTCCCTCTCTGGGCGGATTCGGTGACCTCAAAAAACATCCGGCGAATCGCCAGGCCGCCGTGGGTCCCGTTTGAAAAATGAAAACGTTTTTCCATCCCATTGCTTTCTAATCTATTCGGTTCCTGTGAGAGAAACGTGGGCGAGCTTATCTACGAGACGCGGCTAAAACTTTTTAGTCATTAACTTTTTATCGGCTCGGGTTTAGTCAACTCCCACATAATTCGACTCTTTTGACAGACCAAGCGGTTTTATAAACTTTGAGCCCATGCCCATCGACGCCTAAAGAGGAACCGTTCATTGCAATAAATTAACAACAAATTAATAATCTTTTGTTTTATATTTTATTTTTCGAGTTGATTGCAAGGATCTGATATTATTTGATTAGTTATCTAATATTCGGACACTACATTAACGACAGCAAAATCTTTATTTTTTAGCCATTGAGACGAAGTTGTTCCGACATTGGATCCTCGGTTTGCCCAGTGTCGCTGTATGCTTTGCTCATCTTTGAATGTTTTTCACGGATAAAACACAAGATGTTCAGAGGGATCAAACTGCAAATAAATAATTTACTTTTCTTCTCGTTTTTCTTCACTCATTGGGCAATCAACTTAAAATTACATACTCCATATTGCATGCGAAGGAATAATGAAACACTTATTTACTTAAATTTTTCTATTTCATGGCTTCAAAGGCTTCAACAAGGCTAGCTTAATATTAATAAAGCGTGAGGTCACTTGAAGTCGGTTCTTGTTAATTCGAATCTTTATAATTCGTTTTTTTTTGGGGGGGGGGGTTTGTTAGGGATGGTTAGGTTTTTTTTCCTTCTCAATAATACGAACTCTTCAGCAGATCACCTCGATAAATCGAAAAAATTCTGTATATTTTGATTCGATTGAAGACAGAGCATTATATAAATTGAAATGGAGCCGCTTCCCCTCTCTATAGTTCTAAATTTTCCTCGTAAGTTGCTCTAAATTTTCACGTATTGTTTACTTCCTTGCAGCCTAAAGTTTCTTCGATTTTGTTCTAGTTTATTACGTTCGGCGTTCAGTATTTTTTCAGCGTCACCACTGATCATATTGGAAAATCGTATAGACAAAGACTCCGGGCCACATTGAAACAAAACCGCTTCATGAATTTTAATAGGGCATAACAATGTTCACTTCACTAGTTGATCTATTTCTACTTTTTCATTATTATTCAGAAATCGTGAGATGCGGTCTGGTGCGATGTAGGTTTCAGAAAAACATTTTCTTTATCGTGCCAATGTTTCGATCTTTATTGAGATCATCTTCAGGGCCTGGGATTTACAAACATTGTTTAAATTTAACAAATACATGAAGGATGTGGAAAAAAGTGAATTTATACAATGCAAAAAAATATATATTTTATATTCAATCAAAGTATTTCTACTCACTTAAAGTGTTTGTTTTCTGCGTAACTTATTATTTTTGAAATTTCAACAGCTTTTGATTTCTTATTATCTGACCAAATCCCAGTAATTTAGAATATTTCTGGCTAATGTTTATAAAACAAAATATTTTTAAAAAATCTTAAAGAAGATAATAAATTTATCTGTTCATGTTAAGACCAACATTTGATTTTGAAAATTTGAATTGATTTGAAAATTATTCATATTTTGTGCGGTGTTTAGTGACTTAGTTAATGATTATTTGGAGATCGCGAGATGCGGTCTGGTGTGACGTAGTTTTAGAAAAACAATTTCTTTATCCTGCCAACGTTTAGATCTCTATTGAGATCATCTTCAGGGCCTGAGATTTATAAACATTTTTTTATATCCTACATATATTTGTATAATTTAAACAGTTGAAGATGATCTCAATAAAGATCGAACGTTGGCACGATAAGAAAATGTTTTTCTGAAACGTACATCACACCAGACCGCATCTCACGATTTCTGAATAATTATCGATTAACGGTCACTAATCACCACACATTTTTTCATTATTTTACGATGTTTTACATGTGTACTGTTGAAATAATAACGTTTAAAAATGGGTATCAACTCTCAATAATTTTTTTCCTTCCTCTTAATATTTCGAATTATTTTGTGGTCCCTTGGATTTCGGATTATCAAAAATCGACTGTATCAGCCAAATAATGGAGATGGCGAATTGCCAAAACGTGTCTAAACTAACAAAAATCAGCCAGCATAGGCAGATTAGGGTAAGTATCAAACAATAGGTTTATTATCCCGCAGACGTCAGGAGGAAATATACATATTGGTATTGTTGAAAGGGAAGAGATTTTGGTTTTGTTTCTAAGTTGTTGTTTAATAGATGCTATCCACGTCTCGTCGTGTTCGCCCGCTTACATGCATAACAGTTATGTCATTTTTGTAAACATGCAAGAATGACAATTGGATCGGTTAAGTGAGTCTATAGTGTGCCATTTTCCGTAGTTTTTTGTTTTTGTATTTCTTATTAATGTAAATCAAGATTTTTAACAACTTTAACTTTATAATAAATTATCGAAATTAGCCGATTCACACGACGCCCTTCTATGCCATAGGAATGCACACTGGCAATGCAGACAAAAGGATAAAAAGTAAATGAGGGAACCATGGAACACACTCCTTGGAACAACAGTCCAAGAACCTCCTAACAAACTTTTAAAGGAAAGAGGTAATAGAATGCATTAAAGGATGCAGGAAAAAACTGCAAATCCTAACAGGATTCTTAACAGGACATTGCAAACTAAATGGACATCTGGGGAATATTAGCATAACCCAACACGGCACGTGCAGATTGTTCAAAGAAGCAGAGGAGGAGACACCAACAAACCTACTAACACTGTGGTTCTACACTTTTCGGCAAGAGGAAGTGTGTTAAGACATAACCGTAGAACCACTAAAACCGGGCCTACTAATGTCCTTGATGAACTGGGACTTACTGGTATCTTTAAGCACAAAACGGTGGATACAATAGCCCTTAAAGAGCGCAGTATAATACACACTCCAACTAATACATCTATCTACCTAAGGACGTAACACAAGGGGTTCTCAGGAATTTTATTATGATGAAGAGATGGTGGCCATCCACTTACGTTTGTGCGTATGATCTGGGTAAGAACCTCCCGCGTGCATATGGAAGAAAGAACGAAGGAAGCGTAAAGAGCGCGGGGATGCGAAGATTATGCCAACAGAGTCCCTCGATAGTAGTGGATGGGGAACGGTGATGTGCCCCTTAAAACCTCTCCCGTTCCGGCGACCTCTTGCCTTCTCGTGGCAGCCACCGTTAAGGTCTCCTCAGAGGCCGAACTAAAAGAGGATCGCAACCTGCTGACTTAGTGAATTTGTAGCGAATACAGATCGGGGTGGGTGGACTTTTGGAGTGAATCTGGCGCGACCCGAAAGGGTGCTCTTGCGAAGCACCCCCCTAGGCACGATCATTCTCACCTCTTTCAGGTTTCAGGAGATTCCAGAGGGACCGTACCTCAATACTTGGACAATCTCGGGGCCTTGGTGGACCATTTATGCCCGGGGCGAGGGGTGCAACCTGAAAAGGTGAGCCTCGTTCTTAGACATTTCCTTTTCTCAATCCAGGTCCCACGGCCTATTTCCTTAAGACCTTTGCTAATCCTTGGATGAAAGGGGGGTTTCCAGGCAAAGCACAGTGGTGTAGCCTAGAGAGCGGATGAACTCTCTAAAGGACAAGCTATATTCATGTGTGGCCCCAACACCCTGGGAGAAGAGTTATCTTCTCTATCTAGATAGTATAACGGTTGGTCAGCTGATGCATTTCCGTACCCAGTGAGCGGCTTTCCAATACCTATGCGGCACACGGTCGGGTTCATAGATGTCGACCCACTCCTCGGGAGGGGCAAGCTGGAGAAGACAACTTAGTCTGTGGTATAGCAAACCTCACAGGATTAACACTGGTAAGCGGAGGTGTGTCGCTCCTATCTTGAGAATCTAAACGTGTGATAAGGTCTTGTGCCACCTGCACGTAATGAAGTGATGATGGACGACGGAGGCAACGCCGGTAAGGGTCGATTTGCTGACATGCTATTTATTGAATCCCTGGCTTTGATAAACTATTTTTATTTATTGGAAAGAAGTACGATGTGGATTTCTCTGAATGGAACGGCTTCGGAAATTTGATTAGAATTCATTTTGAAAAGTCGTTATAGGTAGGTAGTTTATTGTTCTGATGGAGTGGTATTAAATTACGGGGAAAGCCGATCTACCCGATACACCCACGTCAGATTGATAGAGCAAATATGTTAAAACCAGGATAGAAAATGTTTTATTTATGTCCGGATTAAATCTCGTTTCATTCCGTAAAACCGATTGCCCAATGCATACATTACAATTTCAGTTTTTTTGTTGTGACCAATTTAAAAAATCAAGATTTCCTCATCTCAACATCACTCCGGTTTCCGTATTTGTCCGGTGATTTAAATTAGTTTTAATCCATCCTATTTTTATTATTGGGCCGAAAGTGACCGACCTCTGGTTTTCCCGTTGAAAGTACGCACGGCGGAGATCTCACAAGGCGCTTTCACCTCTTAGAAACGGTGAAAGGGATTGTTTTGTCGGCAAACAACTTTTTCCGCAGCGTTATCTAATCTTTCGAAGCGATACTTAATGATCAAATTTGAATACGTCTTAGCGAAAGAGTTAAACGTCCGCACTTTTGCGGGTAAGCGCGAGTGGCACGGAGTGCGTCAAATTTTTAATGCCCAAAATTCAAATTTCCCGTAGGATTGTAAAAGCGTTCACGACAGCTTTCTCCTTCTCAAAGCCAGAGATTAAATCTTTCTAAGGCGGTGTATATTTCATAAAAACAATAGTATAGAAGGTTTTTTTTATTATAATGAACAATAGCATGGAAAACACGGCCTGGGAGAAAAAACTACGCCTCAGATGGTGAATAAATTACAAAAAAAACTGACTACAATAACATTTGTACACGCTAATCATTTATACCTTATCTGGATTACATTTTTTTTCTAATTCAACTTAAGAATGTAATACTTATATCAAAAAAGTTGACCAACAAAGAAAACACACACATCTATATATCCTCCATATCACCCATTCTCATTCTCTTTCCCTCTCGCTCTTTATATCTCTTTATGTGGTTTTTGTTCTTATAACTGTCTCTAAGCACCTTTTCCCCTCTTTCTCTTCTCCTCTCTTTCTTTGGCGGACAACCTGTCTATCTTTCTTTGTAGGTCTGTCTCATTATTGTCTGTCGTTGTCTCCTTTGTTTGGCTTCCTCTCTTTGTTTCTCTTTCAGTTTTTTCCGTCTATCTCTCTTTCATTAAGTCTTAATTCTCCTTAAGCCACACAGAAACACACAGAATGAAAGTGGTTTGATTTAATGTCGGAGAATTTGGTCATATACTGGACCAATCTTATCAACAACATAATTTGATATAATTACAAACAATATAAATATTTTTTTCTTATTCTAAATCTAATATCTGCTACAGTTACATAATTCAAATTTATACAATTTTCGTCAATAGTGGATTTCAATTTTGAAAATAATAAACAATAGATATAAAACGAATAATTGATATATGATATAAAAACAATGTAATCACATATTGTATGTTAATATAGTAAATTTGGGGGCGTCGGTGGCTGCAATGGTTTAGTCGTTGACACGGCGCTCATCACGGTAAGATAAAGTTCCCGGGTTCGAATCCAGCCGCCCTGCACTCGAACCCTACATACTTACAAATAGGCACCGACAACTCGAGGGTTGATATAACCTCTGCTGTTGCGAACCCTCGTAAAAAAAAAAAAAAAATGATGCCAAGATTCCTAGCTTTTGTTTGGGGGGTGTGTGTAAAATCTTTTTTTTAATATAAAGTTTTCCTAATAATAGTCTCGTCGATTAGGGTTGTGGTCAGAGAAACAAATAGTGTTATTGTGCATATATATAAATAATTTAATTGATATATAATATAAGACTATTGTTGATTTATTCTTTAATAAGGTACAATTTTATATAAAGACAAATTAAGTAAAGAATAATTTTGGTTCTAATAATAGATAATGTCTAATAATTATTATTTTTAATTAGTTAATTAAAATAATAAAGTTGTTATTTAACGTATTATTAACATATTGATGTGTGTTGATAGAATAGAACAATTAAGAATTTTAATCATATTTTGCATCAATTTAATTTTTATAATTTTTGTAAGTTTACAATATTTTTTAGCTGTTTTAGCTCAACAGATAAGCTGATGTGGAGGTAGATAATTTATAATTAATGAATTATTTATAAACAATAAATAATAATAATTTATAACTAATGGATATATGGAAGTAGTGATTGTAGAGAAAGGGTCAAACTAAGAATGCTCACGTTTGTTCAATGTTTAAATGCTATCAAAGCACTGGCTAAATGTACAAGAACTGCTTCAAGGAAGGATGGCAGATTTTAACATATCTGAACATAATGAAAAGATTATGACATGGAGATGTGGAGATGCTGTGCCTTAAAGAAAGGTTCATAACTTACACTAATGATTTAATGTAATTAAACAATAATATTTTTCAATGCAATACACACTCAAATATGGCCAATCGATTAGATGGTAACACTGAGAAATTTAGAATAAAAAACATGTTACAGTTTTTTGGTATATTTTATGAAATGTCTGTAGGGTTGGAAAGGAGAGCAAGATGAACTATGCCCTCCTTGGTACAAAACTAACATCAATTTGTACTATCAGTTCATAACATACACTAATGATTTAAGTAATTTAAAAAAATACTCTCCAATGGAATATACACTCGAATATGGCCAGTCGGTTAGATGGTAAGACTAAGAAATTTAGTACAAAAAACATGTTACAGTTTTTGGTAAATTCTATAAAATGTCTGTCTGGTTGGAAAGGAGAGTAAGATGAACTATGCCCACTTTGGTACATAACTAACATTTATATGTAATGTAAGTTCATAGCAGGAAGGCTGTTGTACAAGATAATACTACTTATTATAAAGGATTTAGCATTTGTTTCAGTTGGGTGGTATGATAATACATACATTTTTAGCCAAATTAAATTGTTCATGAAAGAAAATAGGTTTTTTACGTTCTAATATGTTTAGTAATGTGCTAGTAATAGAATATGTTTTTACGTCTTTTACTTTTAGTATGTTTAGAACTTTAAATTTGTCATATAATCGGTAATTGAATTTTAAATTTAATACAAATCCTTTACACTTATTTTGGAGTTTTTAAATATAATCAGTGAAGTAGATATATCACTCATGATTGATAGAGAGGGAGAGGGAGAGAGAGAGGGAGAGAGAGAGAGAGAGAGAGAGAGAGAGAGAGAGAGAGAGAGAGAGAGAGAGAGAGATAGGAAGATAGGCAGAGAGAAAGTGTACGTGTGTGTGTCACTCTCTGTCTATCTGTCTCTGTTTCTTCCTCTAATTAATTTTCTCCAACTCTCTATCTCGGTGTATTTCTTTCTCGGCTTCCCTCTTAATAAAATTGCATAATTGCATAAGAGTTCTCTCTCTCTCTCCCTCTCTCTCTCTCTCTCTCTCTCTCTCTCTCTCTTTCTTTCTTTCTTTCTTTCTTTCTCTTTCTATGTGTTTATTAAGAAAGAGAGCTGGTTGTCAATGTCACATCAAAGAAATTAACAGTTGAACAGTCTGAAATGTTTATCGTTGCACGTGATAAAAGAAAAATGATCATTTTTATGAAAAGTTGGTCTGAGTCTCAAATTTTCCGATGATTTTTTAGATGTTGGGGGAATCCCATTGGAAATAACTCTAAAGTAATAATAAGTAAATAATTGGAAACGACTTGTATTCCCGGCCGGGAGGCCCGTAATCGTTTTGTCATTGAAAGGTGCGCCATTGTAAAACCGAGTTTATTTCTTGAATCATTGACGAGTTATGACGTCGGGAAATAAAATTACCTTGACATTGAATCTACAGTAAAATGTCTCGCTTTATTCCATTTGATAAAATGAATATCGACATGTTCAATTCTGAATTGAAAAACGGAGCATTCGTGTGTTCTTCATATCGTCTTAAATTAGCCAGGAAGGAGAATCGCATACATTTCCGAACCGTCTGAACAATTGATATGATGTTTTTGATAAAATGTTAGAAGAATGCACGAAAGATTCTGTGAAAACTGAGTATCAGTGCGAAAAGATGAATCCATGATGGATAGAATACTGACAGGTTAGACAACATACTGAATATGTTCACTAGTTTTCGTGGTCCGCTTGACCAATTAATATTTTTCAATTAATTCAGGTTTTTAGTTGAGATAAAAAAGTCAGTGTCACGAGCGGGATTCGAACCCACGATCTTCAGCTAGATACGCCGCTGCTCTACCACTTGAGCTTTCGTGACCTCGATCCACTCGGACACTAACTTACCATCTCAAAATTCGAAAGGTGCGGTTGAGATGGTAAGTTCGTGACCTCGATCCACTCGGACACTAACTTACCATCTCAAAATTCGAAAGGTGCGGTTGAGATGGTAAGTTAGTGTCCGAGTGGATCGAGGTCACGATAGCTCAAATGGTAGAGCAGCGGCGTATCTAGCCAAAGATCGTGGGTTCGAATCCCGCCCGTGACACTGATTTTTTATCTCAAATAAAAACCTTAATTAATTGAAAGATACTGAATATGGTTGGGCTATCTCTAACGAACAGAATAGTGTATGAAGATAATAAAAACCAAGGTAAATTTGGATAATTGACATATATACTTCTAAAACAGCATGGACTTAACTTTTGTATGACTTAGCACAGTTGTAAATTACTACTACTATTACTGCTGCCACGCATCTTTGTAATATTATAAAGCTAGAACAGTTGTAATAGTAGTTGCAGTCTTCGTACAAAAAGTTCTACTGACTACTAGTGCTAACAAGATTATGTAGTGCAAATACACTAGTATCATTATTATTAATCAGCGATCAATCAGAGATCTTTTTTGTTGAAATGCAGACAACTTAGGGCCCTGAAGATGATCTCAACAAAGATCGAAACGTTGGTACGATAAAGAAAATGTGTTTCTTAAAATTACGTCACACCAGACCGCACCTCACGATCTCCATATAATCATTGGCTTACGGTCACTAAACACCAGTCATTTCTACACGAGAAGAACGAAGAAATTGGGATTCTATGAACAGATTTCAACTACATACGGACACCAATCAAAGAGTATTCTGAAGGACATCGCCAACAATGAGAAGAAACTTGCATCGGCTATCAATCAGAGAACTTTTTTGTTGAAATGCAACACAAGACAACACAAGGCTCTGAAGATGATCTCAATGAAGATCGAAACGTTGACACGATAAAGAAAATGTTTTTCAAAACCTACGTCACACCAGACCGTATCTCACGATCTCCAAATAATCATTAACTAACGGTCACTAAACACCACACATTATTACTAATGGTTTATTTCAATAATACCATTATACCTAACAATTACTATACATACAAACATAAAATTGGTACTTTATTAGTAGAGGAAGTAGCAACATATAAATATTGGTGTAAATAGAAGAAATAATAGTAGTATCAGAAGTAATATTGTAATAAGGATAATAATCAAAAACCTAGCCGTGAAAAAAGGTTCATGTTCCAGACCCCCTCCAAAAAAATAGCTTATCAATGTAATGATATCTACACTATGCCAAGTACATTCTTTTTTTAGTCCATAACCTGAGATAATTCAAAAGAAAAGATAAAAGGAGTCAATGAGGAGTCTGGTACTTTTTTATTTTCTTTTGAGTTCTCAACTTTCCTTTAATTAATTTAATATTTTTGGGAGTGGTTTGGAACTTAGCCTTTTCTATACGGTAATGTTTTTGTAGGGAAATGCGTTTTTGTTCGCGTCAGCGTCCTGGACGTCGTCTTGGTTTTTTTCCAGGCACAGGAGCGATTATAAATGTCGTAGATTTTCTCTTATAAGAAGAGAAAACTGCAATTTTCTGATTATTACCTTTAATTATAACGCAAGACCTATATTTGTACCAAATATCACAATTTTATCTATACCGGAAGTGCCTTATAATTTTGATGATGAGACTACACCCCACCCCTAAAGCGGATCTAATTTTGAGAAAACTACAATCTTCAGATGTTTGCCTTTACTTGCTATATAAAACCTACCTTTTTTAAACCAAATTTCGCGTTTCTAGCTATTCAGAAAGTATTTTATAATTGTGATGATCCGTGAGCCAGTTAGTAACAAAAATGCAAATTTTGAAATTCTCCCCTTTTGAAAAGGCTTCGTATTAAGTGCTCAAGTTTTTACAATGTCCTAAATTACCTAAGCTTAATTTATGTTTCAAATTTCAAAAGTCCATCTTAATAAGAAGCAGAGATACTAGGGTGAGAAAAATCGTCTGAATTCGTTCGAGTGCTCAGATAGCAATAGTAACCACCATAGACAGTGACTGTAATTAGTAGCACAGGCGTAATAAATAGTAGTAGCAGCATGTAGTTTAGTCGTAGGAATAGCAGAAGTACTGTACATCTAAAGTTGTGACATAATACAATTATGATCTTTAAGTTTTTACTAGTAGTAGCAGTGCAAGGTGTAACAATAGAATCGCTGTAGTAGTATACTAGTTGCAATAGTCGCAACATTTTTATTCAAAGTTCCAAATGTATTTATAGTAGTAGTAAGCTGTAGAAGCTTCCATAAATAGTACTAATCTTACTAGTATCTTCTTGAAATAGTAGTGTGGTAGAAGAATTATTAGCAGTTGATATGGCCGTGGCAGTGTTGTAGTAGTGGTTGATCACTCCTGAGAAAATACTATGCTTTTTATAATCTTAAAAACAACTAGGGCAAAATTTACATGTTCCTCCAATGGAAATCTACTTTAAAGTCGATAATAATACTGCGTCAGATCCAGATCTTTTCCATATCTAACTTGTAACAATATTAGCTAAAAATAGTAGTAGCATTGTAAATGTCTAAGGACGCTTTTTACTTGTAGTTTGGTCGTTGTTTTACTATTTGGGCGTGCTTAAAGCGGACAAATGAACGAAATAACTTGCAGACTTGAGACGATCAAACTGGCCAAATGCCGGAACACGTCTGACAGAGAAAAACAGCGTGGATAGGCGGAACAGAATGATATGAATCGGCCAACGTTCAACACCCCGCAGACATAACGATAGCATTTATTCCTAGTAGATGGTCCTTTAGGTAATGTATCACTAGTTAGACAATTCTCACTTAACAATACTTCAAGGGTTTTGTTAAGGGACATCCAAAAGAAGATGCTTTTGTGATAATTTTTTTTCATTTGGAGAACCATTTTACTAATTTCCACTACCTTTCCACGTCATAGGTGTCATCCAATAAAAAATTACTTTGTGTTTAAGAACCATTACGATTTTTACCATAAATAGCGGTATTTGGATGGTCATTTTTTAACGGATTATGGCTCATACTTCGCATTTTTCCGCTGTTACAGGAGTGTAACCCATCTGAGAACAGTTAAGTTTCGTATATTTCAAATAAGTCTTAAATGGAAGGATTGTATGTGTTCCTCTGCGCATGTTTCACAATGGATAATGAACGGGAGAACAGGAGGAAGGATGCAGGCTGTAAAACTCCTTGCTTGCAGGCAGTAGCAGTATTGCAAGAGTGCTGGATTCTTTGTTTACAATCTACTTTCAAAGTCATTGTTCGAATGCAATCTTTCATCATGCTCGCACGTTTTCACCGGATGAAGGATTGAAGCCCGGCTATGATTATGATAGGACTTCAGATCCTCACTTGTGGTTACGCCTCGACGGCCAGCAGTGCGTCGTGCCCTGAAACTTCGTTGGAAATATTTTTGGAAACATCTCGTCCAACAATCGGATTGTTTATTTTGATCAATGGCTTTCTCCGCCTTCTCGTTAAAGATTTAATCTCAGCAGTGTTGGCACATAAATTTCATAGAAACAACATTGTAGGCGTTTTTTGATTACATGAAATACAAGAGGGACGTATCAAATCGTGACGCAGCTTATAAAATGCTAAGGCGACTATTTATTTTTTTCTGTATACAATCGAAAATAAAGGTTCAATTTTTCTCCAATATATCGTAGAATCTGCGGACAATGAATAAAATAAATTGAAAATATAAAAAAGTACTAGATAAAAATAATCTGTTGTGACACCACACAGATAAAAATAATACTGCTCATGTACAATTCATTTTGTTATTCAATTTGTTACATGCATAAATTAATAATGAAGCATAAAGGGCTCATACATAACTCATTCTTCAATATACCTCGCATAACATCTAGATAAAATTACATCATCGTATAAAGAGCCGTATGTAAGAATAATCGTTTCAAAATGGTTTCAATGTAAAATTGATAAAACGTGTCAATTATTTTCGAACAGCACGCGTTGAATATTAGGTTGAGAAGAGAACTTTCAGACGAAAGTAGTGCTTTTCAACTTTATGTATCATATCATACATATATAAATATATGATACATAAAGGAGACCTCTATGTCACGAATTTGAAATATATTTTTTTGTTGCAAAATTTTTAAATAAAAAAAATTATACAATAAAAAAGGTTATAATAAACGGTTCGCTGGACCAGATCACTAAAATAATTTTTTCTGCTCCGCTGGGTTAACCGAAGGTTTGTACAAGTTCACGATAACCCTATACTTTATGCATTTATTCTTTAAAATTACTTTAAACGTCGTTGGTCCGTGCAGTGTATCTCTATCTTATTAGTTTCATTATATTTCGTGGTCCGATTGTCTAAGTGACTTCTTTCAATTAATTAATCTTTATGTAAGGTATAGGTTGAAATGAAAAAGCTAGTGTCACGAGCGGGAATCGAACCCACGACCCCCACTGCTCTAACAACTTGAGCTATCGTGACTTCGATCCACTCGGACACTAACTCCCCATCTCAACCTATATATATATACACTCCACGATCTTCAAAGGTCTCTTTGTGTAGAATGGTCTAGCCTCCAGCAAAGAGACATTTCCAGACTGGTAAAGGCCGAGGCGTCTTCAAGCTGTAATTAAGGCAAGAGGAGGAAATACCCGATATTGAAATGTTAATTAAAAATGTAAAACAAAATTTATCTGTCCGTTTTTTTTAAATTTTTAAATTATTTTTTATTATTCATTTTCCTTAGCAATCTACATTTTTTTTTACCTTTTTAGACAAAGACACAATTATTAAACGTTAAAAAACGCGAAACATTGATTAATATATAAAAATATACACAAATCAAGTTATATTACAAGTGGGCGGAATGTTTTGCCTGTCAGTGTATTCAGCACTATCCTTGAGCTAATAATATTTGTAGTGCTTTGATGGCTGGTTGGCTATCTGACACGATAGCTATATTCTTTTTTTGTATCTTTTGTTCAGATTGAACATCTCGAAATTGACTAAGCTTCAGCCTGACAGATACTGGTGTTTATTTGTGTCAGTGTGACAGATTTTCTCAAGGGACTGAGTATTTGTCTCCAGGACCGAACACTCCTGCCTTTCGTCTTTTCATTAAGCAACCAGCGGAGAAATTAATGAACCGGATTTAACAATTGATGTACTTCAAATACTTAATCTATCCAGAGACTCCAGTTCGCCTGCTAATGACAAATTAGTGATCTATAAAATAAAGCCTCTGTGTGCTTATGTCCTTGGATCCCGACCTGCATGCTCATCCAAAGACTCTCCGTGCTACTAGTGCTAACTACTCTTCATGTAAACCAATATCGAGTATTTGAAGATTCTGATACTGAAGAAAAGCGGGAGGTTTTTTATTTTTTTTTGTATATCAACTTAGCTATGATGTGTTCGACAGGGTCACAGGGGACTATGTCTTAGTTTATAAATATATAGGTTAATCATTTTTCGGAGTTGCCACTCAACTGTACAACAAGCGCATCGCATAATCGACGTTATTACCACATCCCTTGAGCTAAAACAGTATTGCCCGGGTGTGTTCATGGATATACACCAGGCCTTTGACCGAGTATGGCACACTGGGCTGCTGTTAAAGCTCACGAACACCCTACCAGCAACCTACTATCTTGTCCTAAAATCCTATCTTTACGATCGTTACTTCCAAGTATCCCACAGAAATTCATTGTCTCCTATCCATCCTTTTCTAGCAGATCTTCCACAGGGCTCGCTCCTTTCCTTTACTCAATTTATACCTCCGACCTTCCTACGCAACCTAACACTATCACTTCACCTTTGCCGATGATAACGCAATCCTTTCATCTGATAAAGATCCTGTCACAGCTTCCTGTAATCTCCAAAATCACCTAAACATACTAGAATGCTGGCTCCGCCAGCGGAGAATCAAGATCAACGAAACCAAATCAACAAACATAACATTTACCCTAATCAAAAAAACGCTCCTACCAGTATACCTCAACAACGTTCCCATTCCAATTACGAACCATGTACGATACCTCGGACAAACGACTGACGTGGAAGCCCCATACATGTCTTAAGCGCACAGACTGTAACATACATTCCATGTTTAAACGACTACTCGACAGACGATCAAAAGTCTCACTAACAAACAAAAGAAACTTTACAATCCCATTTGGTCATACGAACTTGAACTTTACGGGACTGCTAAGTGTTCCAACCTCAATCGAATCCAATCCCTTCAATCAAAAATCTTCAGAACAATAGTCAACGCCCCTTTCTATGTAACGCCATCCATACCGACCTAAATGTCCCTCTTGTTACCGATCTAGCCCAATCCCGCTATAAAACGTTTCATTCCAAGCTACTCCATCATTCGAACCCTTTCGTCAAAAACCTGTCATCAACCTCATTACCTAATAATCCCAACAGAAGACTGAAGCGTCAGTGGCCCTGCGACAACCTTAACTCTTGACATCGGTCTCCTAGGACGGAGTACATCTCGCTCTTCGTATTGATGGACTAACGGCTACCATCACTGGATGGCAGCTGTTCAAGCTTTCATGCTACTGTTATTATGTTTATATGTAAATATTAAATGTTTTACTTCTTACGTCGAAGAATGCAGTTGTAAAAAAAAGTTATATAAAAAAAAGGTTAATCATACTTCAAGTCGCTTAACCAGGCTCTTGAGAATAGGGTGTTGAAATTTTTTCCTTAATTTAAATTGACAAGTGAGGAAGATTCAGCTAGTCATGAAGTTGCATAAGCTTAACTTTTTTAAACGTTTATTCGTAATTAATGGTTCTTTAATTGTAACCTAATAGCAAAGTATAGGTACAGTTGTTTTCAACTCTCATTTTATCGTCTGGGACTTTATCTATTCGATGGATTCGTGATGTTAATCTCTATAGTTAAGTTGAAGAGAGCGTCGAGGTGTAGTTGCGGCGAAGGAAGCCGAAATTATAACGATGTAGGTCGTTGAGGATAACCACGGTGGGTCGTACAGGCTGCGGTTTTGACCGATATTTTCTCTTTATTCGAAATATATTTTCATCAGACAGTCCTCAATTTAAAGTGCGTTTGTACGTTTGAAGATGAATAAGTTTTCTCCTGTTCCTGCAGTAGATTAAAAAATGGAATAAAAAGAACCGAGAGACGCCGGAAAAGGTGGGCGATAGATATCTATCGCCCAAGAGAAAAAGGGAGATATCTACTTTTCCAGACGAAAATAGTCACTGTCCAACAAACAATGTAATTAGACAATTTTGAATTGCCCGATTTCCCGGAACTACGCCTAGATGAGATATCCGCGGATAGACAGGGGCCGAACTCCACCAACGGTATCTTCCTAGGTCCGAATTGAATTAATTCGACTCTATGGAGTGGAGAAGTGAATCTTGGCGTGAAGTAATTACCATATGGGTTAGGTGGGAATGTCTACAGACCAGGATGTGTAGCTACTCTCCGGAAGGTTGAGCAGATGAGCTTTCCCACATTCTCTGTGTGTTTTAGTCGGCTGGCTTTTCAACTTGCCAGCGCACGTTTGCACTTTAATTCGACTTTGGTCCGTACAATCTCGCATCGATTTCCACCGTTGTACTCAATGCACAGGTTATTTGGAAAAGAACATTTCTTTAAAATAATATTTTGTTTGTACTTAATAAACTCTGCTTAAACAAAGTATGTAGATTTACTTCAAAAATCTATTTATAATAAGAATTATTCTTTTTTATTATTGGTTTATGTTACAGCTTTACAATAAAAAAATCCATGAATATATGTTTTCGCTTCTTCATTGAGCCATGTTTTTTTAAAGGTATGGGTAAAAGGTAATCTCAAGTCGCTACGTCTGGCGAATATAGATAAGGTAGCACGTGTCAGCCCTATATACTAATTTCGTGTCGTCACCAACAAAATAGGTTGCATTGTACTATCACCGGGGGGGGGGGTAAACAACTCTGTTTCAATTCGCTTTAGCTGGCTGTTTCGATAGCGAGTTGGGGAAAGTATTTGGTCAATGTGACTTTTTTCCTCACAAAAGTGCATATAGAACCCAGCGTTCCAAAATGTCATCATTCATAAATTGTGACACTCAAACTCTCGAAATTATTTCCAGTCTCGGCTTAAATGGGAAACTTTCCTTCCTCAAATTCATTCAAATCTTGAATCAAAGTTATTTTTTAGATGTCAACCTCGAATTCTGTAGTTTTATGAATTTAAGACAATCATAAAAAGGGTCTGGATTATAATTTATCGCTTTAACCCTAATGTCAAGTGTTTGAGATATCTACTTTTGTCATAAACCTCCCGACCAGATATCCTCCTACAGACCCATCAGCCTTCTTCCTACAATGTCGAAAATCCTTGAAAGGCTCCTCTTAAAACGACTAATCCCTATCCTAGATACTTATAATATTATTCCCTTTCACCAATTTGGTTTCCGCCCACATCATTCTACGACCCAACAAGGTTTTAGAGTTGTGGACACCATTTCCTCTGCTCTTGAGAACAAAGAGTATTGCCTGGGTGCGTTCCTAGATGTAGCACAAGCTTTTGACAGGGTGTGGCACCCGGGCATGCTTTATAAGCTCAAACGCTTCCTACCCACTCCTTATTACCTTATCCTGAAATCTTACCTAACAGACCGCTGCTTCAGAGTGAGGTGCGGTAACGAGTTCTCTGAAATCAGGCCAATACAAGCCGGTGTCCCACAAGGGAGTATCCTTGGTCCTATCCTTTATACCATCTATACTGCTGATCTACCTACTCACCCAAATACCATCATTACCACCTACGCGGATGATACCGCAATTTTGTCCTCTAACTTGAATCCTACCCAAGCTACCTCTAATATCCAAGAACACCTTGAGCTCATCGAAGGTTGGTGCAAAAAGTGGAGGACAAGATTAAACGGAGAAAAGTGCATCCAATGTACGTTCACTTTGAAAAAACAGTCTTGCCCTCCACTATACATCAACAATGAAGAGATACCGACTTCCACTCAAGTCAAATACCTAGGACTATACCTTGACAGCAGACTGACGTGGAATCCCCACACAAGACTTAAAAGACAACAACTCAACAGAAGACTTGGACAATTACGCAGACTACTAGGACCAAAATCCGGGTTAACCATCAGCACTAAACTGACCTTATACAAGACTTTACTGCGACCACTTTGGACATACGGTGTGGAACTGTGGGGTTCCGCCAAACCATCCAATATCCAGCGTATCCAGTCCTTCCAATCAAAAGTCCTCAGACAAATCGTCAAAGCTCCTTTTTACGTCTCTAACCTCACTATCCACAAAGACCTCAACGTTCCTTTTGTCCACGAACTGATCCATTTCCGATTCCAAAAATTTCATACCAACCCATCGATCCATCCTAACCCTACCTCTAGAGCCCTCTCCACATATTCCCATCCCGAGAATCCACCACGTCGCCTAAAACGACGATAATCTATTAAAATGAGTGCCAGCACTGGCTGGCTTCTCATGGCATGCGACCTCCGGGTGCAGCGCTGGCATCAGTGTTAGTGCTGTGACCGAGCAGTGAACAATATAAATTGTGATCACATTTGTATTATGTACAAGTATGTATAGACTACAAATAAATAAATTAAAAAAAAAAAAAATTGTCAAAAACAGCCGAATCAGTTAGATTCATAACTGCTCTCTGTAGCTGTCTATTATACCACCAATATCAAGAAAACCAAGCTAAAAAGCGTTCATCTTATTGTTACGGAAGTATTGTTTTAAATAAGGGCTAAAACGTAATTAAAGAGTTTTTTGAACGATCTTCAATTAAATTTGACTGTAATGATTTGAGAAGACTATCGTTGGACGAGGTCGTGCTTTAACAGACATCTAACAGACCGACATGTTTCTGAAAAGGGGCCCTGCATTCGAACCCGACATACTTACAAATGTTTTTTTTTTTTTCAAAAACAGTGGCACTCCGAGGTTTCATATAACCTCGAAGTTGAAATACCCTCGTTAAAAAAAGAAAAAAAGTTTAGTTTGCTTTAATACAATTGTACAAACAAACATAAATTGGCTGCACTTTGTTAGCAATGGAAGTAGCAACATATAAATATAATATATTGTAATAGGGGTAATAATAATCCCAATAATAACCTAACCGTGAAATAATGTCCAAGTTCCAGACCCCTTCTAAAAAAATTAGCTTATCAATGTAATGATACTGTGCCAAGTCAATGTAAAAAAAAAGTGAGTAGGAACTATCTTTTTATAAATATTGAACAACATATTCACTCCACCATTTATCCATTTTTTTAACTTTACTCTGCTACACATTTCTTTTCTTGTACCTACTTCTCTTCTGTTCGTTATATACTCCCTTTGCCCATATCCCGCCAAGTGTTTGGGGTAAATACCTCTGCAATGCTTTTATATTTCTTTTTAATTGTTCTTACTCGTTTTGTCTTTTCTCGATTTATCGATTTTTGGCTTCTCAAAAGAAATCGACTGTTTCTGTCTATCAGTGCAGCATGGCGTCCATGACGGGTTTTAGTGACGTTCATTGAATTGAATTCACGCATTATATAAAAGGAAATACCACTATACTCTTCTTACGGCAATATATGTCTTCCCAGGTTGGAAAGGAAAGTAAAACAGAAGGCCAAAAGTGCTTAACCGGAGCTTTTTCGCCTTTCCGGCTTGATTTAAATAACGCGACGATACAGAATTGAAAATACCGTCTTCTTTCTCAGTCTTCTCCGACCTTTTATTTACGTGCCTTTGAGCCGGGGGAACGTGTAATTAAGGTTGAACCATCACGGACGTCTGTCCATCGCCCTCATCATCCACCACGTAATTTCCTTTCAGATTCGCAAGGAATTAGCGGAAAGTAAGGACATACAAAAATTCCTAAAGGTTTTTAGAAATAAAATTGCATGAGAGCCAACTCCCCCCTCTCACTCTTTCTCACTCACTCACTCTCTCACTCTCTCTCTCTCTACTCTCTCTCTCACTCTCTCTCTCACTCTCTCTCACTCTCTCTCTCACTCTCTCTCTCTCACTCTCTCTCTCTCTCTCTCTCTCTCTCTCTCTCTGTCTCTCTGTCTCTCTCTCTCCCTCTCTGTCTGTCTCTCTCTCTCTCTTTCTCTCTTAAAATTTAATTGTATATGTATGTAACCTATAACATTGTTAATAAACTTCGAAATATTAGAATTTAAAACTGCTTGGGAGTCACTCTTTCTCTCTCTCTCTCTCTCACTCACTCTTTATATATCTATCTCCTTCCCTCCCTCACCTTGTCATCACCCATCAAAATAAATCTTTGAATGACTGTAGCACCACAGCACTAAAAACTGGTTGTTGAAAATTGATCGCCAGGCCTATCTTGATGTATCCTATTTTTAAACGGAAACTATTTATTCTTCTTCATCTGTTAAGAAATATATTTTTACGTTGATTATTTTGAATCGAATTGCCAGTGAGCGAAAATGCCGCTCCGTCGATTTCACTGACTTCAGGAATAATTCCCAAATAGCGAACGGAAACAACCATCAGGTCCAAAGCTTCTGTGCACGAAAAAAACTTGCCTGTGCTACAGCGAAAACATCCTCCAAATCCGGATTTTTTAAATTTAGTGTTTTAAGTCGGTCGGGGTGCGCCTTCTCGAAGCTTTCTAGCATTCCAGAGAAAAGCCTATCAAGTTTAAATTCGGTAAAACAACTCCATCTGGGTCTGAAGAACACTGACGTCTTCGATGTACGCAGTATGTCTTCCTTCTTGCTCACTTAGCAACGCGTCAAACGTTTCTTTGTAAAGCATAGTCAATCTATTTTGATTTTTTTTTTGTGTTACAATAAGCAATTTACACTGATTTATAATTGTTTAAAATCGATTTTGTACGTATAGCAGATAAGTAAGGAAATCAAGTTTTTTACAGTTTATCGATTTTAGTATAAATAAATCATAATATTTAAGTAATTCTAGAAATTAAATATCAAAAATTTATTGATTTACAGTGTTTGAATTATAAAAATGTTTGAGATTTCCGTATTTGATCACAATTTAGAATTTTGAGGAGTGTCAGGCTATTTATATGGTGTGCAGTACAAAAACCGGTTTATTAGTAAGATTATTAATTCAAGGGGAAATATTAAACGTGGGATGTAGTTAATTATTCCATAAGTGAATAATTTTTGGAATAAACCGTTCGAGGAAGATTTTGCGCCCAGCGTCGATACTGTGCCAGAAGCCCCAAATATAAAAAAGCTATTCGGAATATAAAATAGTGAGGAGAGCCGTTCAGACTGTTTTGAAATTGAAATAAGGAATAGTAGTTATAATTACGTGTGTGCTCGAGGGGGAAGGACCGAAGGAGGGAGCCACCTCTACAAAAACTTGTAGTGGTCTGACCACTTCTTGCCCGGGGTGAACCGCCCCGGCTACACCTCGGCAACCTTTATTTTACAAAATAATATATTCTTAGATCTTCCTTTATCGTTCGACCGGTCCGCACCTTCCCGCCGATTCGTACCTCGAAACGTTTCTTCACCATCCCCCCCCTACCGGTGGCCGGCTGTTCGTGTCCCATTCTCACGAAAATATATGCAAAATTGACCGTGATATATGAGAAATTTTTTGCCCTTGTGGCAAGGAACTCTAAAAAGCACTCTCTAAATCGGAACCTTAAAATCCGTTGTTATAGATCAAAATTCCTGCATCCGAATACCTATCATTATACATAGAGAACAGGATCGGGTAAAACTGCTCATACTTATGAAAGCATGAACAACATCAAAACTTACAAGAAAAAGAGAAAAAAAAGCATTTGGTCGAAAACATAAGCTATATAGGGCGTCTTTTTTAACATCCCTATTTTTTTAAAAGAAATGGGAACCTCAAATTTTTAATTTTTTCTGATAAGAATTTTAAAACACCACCAAAATTAACGGCCCTAGGATTTTTTGAAAATATTAAAAAGTTAAGGAAATTCCATAAAAAATGTTTATTAAAAGCAAGTTTCCGGTTTCTTTGTTTTCCCCATGAAGTCTGTAGCTAAACAGCAACAATAAAAAACTTTACACAAAAACGTTTCTCATAAAAAATGAATGAAATTGCTTACTTGAATGGGTGCAAAAACATGCGTAACGATTTTTAAACAACTAACATGATAATACATTATATTTCGTGGTACGATTGACCAAATAACTTCTTTCAATTAATTAATCTATTTACGTAAGGCGTTGGTTGAAATGAAAAAGCTAGTGTCACGAGCGGGATTCGAGCCCACGACCTTCTGCTAAATACGCCGCTGCTCTACACTTGAGCTATCGTGACTTCAATCGACTCGGACACCAATTTCCCATCTCAACCCACTTTTCGAATTATCCCTCCTTTTTTACCATTTTTCAAAGAAGAAAAATTCAAAATTCGAGCCGAAGTTCGTGGTTCGAATCCCGCTCGTGGCACATTTTCATTTCAACCAAAACCTTACATGAACAGATTAATTAATGGAAAGAAGTCATTTGGTCAATCCGACCATGAAATATAATGGATTTAATAAGTAAAACGAAGTATATCTTCACTAAAGCTCTCCGTGGCCATTTCATTTGTCGCCAAAAATCCGTCCTGATTACACGACATTTGAAAAATAGCAAAAAGGAGGGAAAATTCGAAAGATAAGTTGAGATGGAAAGTTGGTTTCCGAGTGGATCGAAGTCACGATCGCTCAAGTGGTAGAGCAGCGGCGTATTTAGCCGAAGGTCGTGGGTTCGAATCCCGCTCGTGACACTAGCTTTTTCATTTCAACCAATACCTTACATAACATGATAATATTAATCCATACATTTATTTAGTAGTCATAATTGACCGTATTAATTATTTAAATTAATTATACTTTTTATATAAGGTCTTGGTTAAGATGGTAAAGCTACTGTCACTTCGAACCCGCGACTTTCGGCTTTAGCTTTTTAGGGTTCGAATCCCACCTCGCCTCAATAGCTTTTTCATCTGAACCAAGACCTTAGATTAAAAGGATTATTAATTTAAATAACGTGATAATTTTATTTTGTTTGCGAACTTTTCACCAAACAAATTGTTCTAATTTAAGTCCCTGCTGCCGAATACATACTTTCAAGTAAGCAATTTCACTCATTTTTATTATGAAAAATGGTTGCATTTAGAGCTTTTATGACTATTATTATTATTATCCCATGAAGATTATTTCAGTAAAGATCACGATAAAGGAAATGTTTTTCTGAACCTGCGTCACACCAGACCGCATCTCACGATCTCCAAATAATCATTATTATTATGTTTGCCTACCGACCGACCTCATGGGGGGAAAAAAAAGAAACGGAATCTTGTGTTTATTAAACATTTCCAGTAAATTTCCTTAACATATTAATATTTTCAAAAAATTCTAGTGCCGTCAGTTTTGGAGGTGCTCCGAAATTGTGTGTCTCATTCTTATCAGAAAGAATCTAGTTTCAGAAGAAAAAAAATATGTCGTCGAAAATAAAAATTGACAAATGTTTTGAAACCAACGGGAAAGTTTTCAAAAAATCAGGAAAACATGCTGGCGTATGTTGAAACGGCACCCTGTATATAGATTTAACAGTGGTGAATTCTATCGTTCTACCTGCTGTTAATCCTATGCCCGTACATCATAAATAACTGTATTTTAATAACCAAGAATGTCGAATAGGACCAAACTTTCAGATTCCTAATTCCTAACGGTCAAATTCTTTTATGAGCTTTGTTGTAGAAAAGTTAAAAACAGAGTTCGTAAGAACTTGACTGAGGTGGAGGAGTTGACTAATATTCATAGTTCTTGATTGTGATATATCCATGAAAACAGAACCTGTCACTTGATATTTAGAGCACACGTCGACCTAAAAGTTCAAACAACTTGGTTTCAAGTGATGTACATAAAATTTAGAAATGTGTGGTGTTTAGTGACAATTAGCCAATGATTATATGGAGGTGCGGTCTGGTGTGACGTAGATTTTAGAAAAACATTTTCTTTATCGTGCCAATGTTCGATCTTTATTGAGATCCTCTTCAGGGCCTGGGATTTATAAACATTATTATTAATACACGTAGGATGTGAAAAAAATGAATTTACGCAATGCTAGAAAATTGTAGATTAAAAAAATAAATTTATACAATGCTAGACGATTTTAGATTCAATGAAAGTATTTGTTTAGAAATTTCCAGCGCTCCCAAACTATGCCAAACTACAACGGGCAAATTGTTTAGCTCTTTTTTCCTCCCATGGAACTGGTTTGATGGTCTATTATTATAGAAACGATTCCTAACGAATCGCAACCTTGCCATTCATCGAAATTATTATTCTTTTCATGCAAAAAGGCAACATCCGACCAAAAAATAAATAAAAATAAGCAGGTACTCCACGTACATTGGATGTTATAATGTCCACGGTTTTTGAAAATCCTCTGATAAAAATCAAAATTTTATTCAACAACTAATTCGTTCATCGTCCACCTAACCATTATTAGAATATTATTTAGAAATATTTTTAAAATAAACCTTCCAATCCCTGGAAGAAATCCAGAGCGAACAGGGGCCTTCTTCATCAGGACTGACATTTTTTCCCTGTTATGACGTTTGTAATAGAGAACCAAGAAAGACTTCCTGAATAGTAAGGAAAAGAGATCAAACTTTTTCTGCTGGGTCATCGGCTGGTTGTCTTATAGATTCCACTTATAGATCAGCTTCTTAATTCGAACTGTTTTTGAAAGAACAAGAAATGCATCTACAATCGTTCGACAGCATTTTGTGACTCCACCATTAAACTTTATTAAGAGAATGGTATCGATCTTTTTTCATATTTTCCTTAAATTTCAAGTTTTATTATCTGGCTATTACCACACGTATTTAAGGTGCTAAGTTACTCTCAGAGCCCTTTTGCACGGGAGAGTGAAGTTTGTCCTACTTCACTTATGCGAGCCCGCTTCAGACCGTTTACACACACGCACTGGACAGTTCTGAGAATGATTTTTAGACGAAATGTCTAAAAAAAAAGTCGAAAACAAAAGGATATCGTCACGGATACAAAGGGGTTATCATTTGGGTTATACCCACGCTTTAGCACGGGAATGGGAACTTAAAGTCGCCCAGCAATTTAGGAATTTTTGCAGATTTTCCAGTGTTGAAGTTGAATTGCTGGTAGAATTGGTAAAAAATGGTAATGAAGTGAGGATACCAGGAAGTTTGTGCTTCCCAGGCACTGCAGCCTTCTGGATTATTGTACCTTCCTAGGTCCCTAGTTCAGTGCAATAGACTCAATCCTTCTTCTTAGAAGTATCAGGTCATTGATTGGACTGCTACAACTTCATTCCCTAGATTTTTTCGTATGCTAGGTTAAATCTCCATTGAGCTTTTGCTTCGAATTCGAAGATGATATGGATGGCTGTTTCCTCCTCATTGCATAATCTGATGATGGGATCACTGTTGTATTTGCCCATGTTGTGCAGATGTTTTCTCAGATGCCAATGACCGTTCCTACCACTCCTCTGGGTCTAGCCCGCTTCAATTGCAGCAGTCAGATTGCCAGTCTTGGTGAGGGTTGTTTCATCATAAGTTTACTGTGTCTAGCGCCGCTAGAGTTTATCCACTTCTTTTATTTTGTATGGATCCATTCTGCGATGGAGGATTCTGTTTTAGTTTTTGTCATCTCAAATATAGGTTCGATCTTACAGATCCTCCTCTGCCCAGTCTGTCTGCTTTCTCGTTACCCAAAATTCCTCTGTGCCCTGGCACCCAAGATATCATCAGGTTTCACTAATTTTGGTCTGATTTTTTTCATGCTAATGCTTTAATGGCTGCTTGGCTATCAGATCTTATGAGGATTTCTGGTAGAAATAGTGAGGGCCATAATTTTAAAAAAAATACACTGCAATTCTGTTCTTGTCTTATGGTTGCCATAAGATATCAGATATGCCCATTGATATCAGGGGCCGGATAATTGAAGTCGGTCGCTAATATCTCCGCCCAATTTTTTTTTTTAACTCTGTTTAAAATCTGGGTTCTGGATGTCCCAAGACTAGGGTTCAATTAATATAATATTCAATGAGCTTGCCAATATCCTCGTGGATCCATTTTTTATTGGGTTTGGCTTTTACTCTCAGCAAATTCAAATTTTTTTTGAAATGGTAGAGAGTACTCTCCAAGAGCATGGGGAAAACGTTTACACTAGTGAGGAAGATGCAACCTTACACCTCTCGGAGAACTCGCAGAGACCTTTTCACTTTCGAGTTTTACTCTCGAGAGCAAAAAGTCTCACGTGTAAGCGCACCTTTAAGGTATTCTCAATTGTTAGATAATGTGTTCAGTCTGCGAGGTGAGCCTGTAACAAGATCGTCTCCGGTCGGCCTGTGGCATTTCTCGACCGTGGCTTCTTTTTTCAAAGTACTTCACTTATTATCACTGAAGCTGGCGGAACAAAACCACCTTGAATAGAACGGGGTGATTGGATTCTCACTATTAATAACACTGCAAGTTATACGTTTCAATCGTTGTTTTTTCCTTCTCATTAAGATTTGTGTTTTTATATTTGCATTATAAAGACCTTTGTTGAGTCTATCTTTCAACGACCAACTACTTTCCCGGGTTCTTAGTCGCGATCCCGACGAATCCTCGAGGCTGAAGGAAATGACCTATTACAATATTATCGTCGCGGTGGATCCGAAAACCGTCCCCGTTGGATTAGTCGATAGCGTCGACCAGTCCCTGTAAAATTAAGGTGCAGGTAAATGGTGGATATCCCCCCAGGTACAAAGTTCGAACCCTGTAATTGGCCTCCCCACCTCAAACGTGACTCTTCGGCGTTTCTTACCTGCACGATCTACAACGGAAAGAATTTCGTGTGGGTAATCTCCGGTGCATTATAAACTCCGGAGTCCACGCCTGAAAATACCCAGGGCGTTCTCGACCGGACTGGAATACCTACGGGTATCATCACATCGACTTAACTTTTCAAAAATAAACGCTGTAAAAAATCCGGCCGGATACTTTAATTGCTCTCGTTGGCGACTTTCTGCAATTTTTAAGTCCTGTTAAGCCCTGCGTGTTTCTTAAAAACGCCTTCTGGCTATTCTTGTAAGTCCTTCCATCTTTTTGCCGTCAATGTTCCAAGACGAAGGGAGACTTAATTACCTAATTAATTTGTCATTATTTGCCCAAAACCACATCTCCTTCATACGAAGAGACTTCATTTGAAACTTTTCAATTTGCTTTTCCTCCTGTTTCGGGTGGAAAACAGGTAAATTCTTTCGGCGTCGGTCCGTCCCTGTGGTCAACCCGAGAGACCTGTCGAAGCGGTCGGAAACAACTGTCATCTTTTATCTTCGGCACTTTTTGACTTGTAAATTATTTTTTTAAGCAATGATAATTTTAATAGCACGTAATTTATAAACTGGTGAAAAATATGTATAATTTTAATTAATTATTCTTTTAATCTAAGGTCTTGGTTGATATGAAAAACTAAGTATCGGCAAGTGACACTTGCTTTTTCATCTCAAATAAGAAAGCATAATTAATTAAAATAATTAAGACAACAATAATGACTACTAAACACATGGATCAATATGTATATTCTGTAAATTTGATTATTAATCCACTAACGTCACTCTTTTGAATAGTGGATCCTCTCCCAGGACAAATATGTCAAAATTTGGTGAAAAAAAACACAATATTAATACAATTAAAAGGTTAAGTGAACAAGTCAGTTAATACTATGCTAGAACTTTATAAATGTTATTATTCTCCAAGAAATATGCTGAAATACTTTTTAATCTTTCTGATCTCTCTTCTGCATCTGCCTAACTTTCGCCATCTTCAGTGTTTTCAGTATGCTAAGTAATTACAAAAAATGGACAAACGCGCGAGAAAGTGGCCAGACCAATGTACATGGCGAATAGACAAGCCAGGACAGTTTTCGATCAAACTACTTACGTCAACACATAGGCCGCAACAAGAATAATATGATTTTTCCTTTGAACAGGAAATTTTTAAAATTATAACACAAGCAAAGATTTATCATGATATATTATGGAATAATTAACGCTTAGATCGTGGGTTCGAATCCCGCTCGTAACACTAACTTTTTCATCACAACCAAAACCTTACATAAAAAGAATAATTAATTGAAATAATTATAATGCCACCAAACCCCATCTCAAGGTCTCCAAATAATCATTAACTAACGGTCACTAAACATCTCACAACTATCTTCAATTATTCAGAAATCGTGAGATGCGGTCTGGTGTGATTAACGGTCACTAATCGCTACACTATCTTCAATATTGTACATTATTTTTATGTAAGGTTTTGGTTGAAATGAAAAAGTTAGTGTCACGAGCGGGATTCGAACCCAGGACCTTCGGCTCGAAATTCGAACCCCGCTCGTGACACTAACTTTTTCATTTCAACCGAAACCTTACATAAAAAGATTAATTAATTGAAAGAAGTAATTTGGTTAATAGACCGCTAAATATAACGGATTGTACATTCTATTCAACTCATTTTTATTGTAAAGAATATTAATAAATGGGGTGGAGTTTTTACTGAGAATACCAAAGTGAAAATTATATACTATCATAACTTACTTAGGACTTGAGCAATGGAAGATGAGAGCAAAAAGCTTTTTAATAAAAAAAAATTCTCAAATTTTTTAGCCATTCTACGGGCAATCCGACTTCTGTGGAATGCACTACAGCACCCGCGAGGAAAAGTGATTTCCGCTACCCAGAGGTCTTAAAAACAGTAAAAGTGAGAAAACGAATGGCTTAAATTAAGTCTCTCAAGAACCCTAAAGAAATTTTAAAAACAAAAAATCCTAAATTTCAAATATCTTTTGATTTATTTGAAATTGAATTTGAAATTTTGATGATTTAATAACAATTTATAATCTATTTTTTAATTTCCAGTGTTGAAACAAAATTTTTTGTAATTAATTTTGTACCTAATGTTATTTAATGTATGATTTTTCCTTCTTGAAGGTGGGATAATAAAACGTTTGTTCGGAGTCTGAAAGACTTAAATATGTACCACACAGGCTCTTTTTTAAAATAAACTGTTATAAAATATTAATGACTGAAGACCACTGTTTTAACCATTACGTTAACTCACCTGAGGAAGGATTAAAATAAATCCGAAACGTTGTGGATAAAAACTGGTTGTAGTTTTTTTGAGATGACCTATTTCCCACCTTCAAGAAGGAAAAATTAGAAATTAAACTGTTAAGGTCGAAATATAAGAAAACATCGTTATTTAATGTAATATAATCTTTAGTTTTTATAATAAACATTTCAACATTTTTTTAATAAAAGTACAAATACATAACATCCTCGTTCCTTGTGATTTTACAGTCGCTCATTGCTCACGTTCGAAAAGCTCGGAATGTCGCTTATTTATGATTATGTCATACTATTGTTTGTGCTGTAATTATGAAACCGTGTGATGATAGGTTTGCTCGGGCGAAGAGCTGGTGTGAGAATGGTGAAGAAGTCAACGATCGAGAGGTTGTGTAAGAAAACGACGTCGTTTATTTATTTGATTTTCTTTTCAAAATGAAGGCCTGTTTTCCTGCCCGAGTCGTATTGCGTCGTTGAATAAACCGAGGGACACGGAAAACGGCCGTCAGAAAGAAGGTGGACGGTGAAGACGGTTGGATAGAATGTACGGTAGAGCTGGTCTTCCAGTGTGGAGGGGCGTGGGGCTGCAGGTGGTCCAGCCAGGAAGGAATTTAGCCTTGAACACAAAGGAATTGCCCTCCTCGTGTAATAACATCCGTTGGTACCTAAGATCCAGGCCCTGTAATTGTCAATGCCCTTTTATCTGAAGTACAATTTTCTCCCCTGCCCACAGCCTAAAAAACAAACGATGTTCACAAACTTTTAACCCTTTTTTACTCACAAAAGGATTCGGTCTTATGAACAGTTAAGTGTTTGGCCAAATAATCAGACATAATCACTGGAATAACATTCCTTTTGGCTACATTCACGCTTTACAACGCCATAACTGAAAACCCCTGGAACACATATTACAACGCATATTCTATAAAGTTATACTGATTATAATTTTCCATATTTCACCATTATTACTTAAAAGTTTATCCAAAAATATTTTATTAAATAAAAAACTTCTGAAATAATAATTCTTGTACCAACCCTGCCAATCTGTAACGTTAGAAATGATTTGAGGTGGGGTATGTAAATTCACTTTTTGGAAAAGATAGTAAGATAACTTCTGCGAGAAAAATTATCTTTTTCAAAAATTGATCTATAACATTGGTTACTGAAAACAACTATTGAGAATACACCTTGAAATATATGCTTATTTATACATAGATTCATAATTACATTACTGCTCTAACCACTTGAGCTATCGTGATTTCGATATAACCAGACCAACTTCTCCGCTAATTAAATCCATTATATTTAGTGGTATATTGACCAAATTACTTCTTTCAATTAATTAATATTTTTATGTAAGGTTTTTGATTGAAATGAAAATGTTAGTGCCATGAGCGGGCTTAGCCGAAGATCGTGGGTTTGAATCCCGCTCAT
The DNA here is from genome assembly GCF_000648675.2 of Cimex lectularius. NCBI lineage: Eukaryota > Metazoa > Arthropoda > Insecta > Hemiptera > Cimicidae > Cimex > Cimex lectularius. Next base: position 505,969 of record NW_019392793.1, on the reverse strand, counting down.
GGTACTAACTTTTTATTTCAACCAAAAACTACATAAAAATATTAATTAATTCTCGACTAATATACAACATTTTGAATTTGTCCCTCTTTTTGCCATATTCTCAATTATGGCTTTTGAATCCCGCTCTTGACACTTACTTTTTCATCTCAACCAAGACCATAGATTGTAAATATAATTGATTAAATTATTCAGAAATCGTGAGATGCGGTCTGGTGTGATGTAGGTTTCAGAAAAACATTTTCTTTATCGTGTAATTGTGCCATTCTTGTTTGTCGTGTTGAAAGTGCCCCACACGACACGCAAGAATGGCACAATTACACAGAAGATAAACACTTTGAGCCCTGAAGATGATCTCAATAAAGATCGAAACATTGGCACGATAAAGAAAATATTTTTCTGAAACCTACATCACACCAGACCGCATCTCACGATTTCTGAATAATTATCGATTAACGGTCACTAATCACCACACATAATTGATTAAAATAGTTAATTCTCAACTGTTACTTCTAAATATATATAGGGATTATTCTATAATAGGTTGTCTCAGCATACAGTTTATGTGAAAAATGTGATCACAACAGCATACACTTCACCTGCACTGGAGGAGTTTGAAACTGCAGAAGAAGCTAGCCTGAAAATCATTTAGAATACAACAAAGTGTATGAAAACAGTAAGGACTCAAGGAAGTACGGGTGGAAGAAGTGCAGATAAATAAGTTGTTCTTTGGACACTACAAAAGTTTTTAAGTACCTGGGTGTACAAGTGTCAATGGAGAATGGCATAAATGTTGAGGTTAAAGCATGATTAGGTACCTCTTCTCTTTAAATAAGTTTTGAAATTTAAAAAACAACACAGGCAGCAAAAGTCATTGCTTGCAAAACAATTATTAGACCTGTCATTATGCATGGAAATGAAAGCTGGGGTATCAATAAAGAGAGCAAAATGACTAGATTTATGGGAAAGTCGGTCAGAATAAAGATAGTCATATGTTCTCTGAAAATAGATTTTGTAAAAATTCAAAAAGTGAGAGCTGTTCGGCAAGCCAGATATATCCTATATAAAAAACAGGCAAACTGAGGATCTTATATCAAACTCAAAGCATGCTAGAAACAAGACTGGGTTGAAGACTGAAAGGAAGACAGAGGATGAGGTGACTGGATGACATAGAGGAGGGCCTTAGAAAGTTTGGAGTATGATGATAGAGAAAGCATAGGAGAGAAGAGAGTGGTTTTTGATTCTTGAGGAGGCCCAGGCTCTTCTAGGTCGCAAGCATCAACCAGTATTATATAGTATCATCTGCCTGGTCGTATAAAACAATATTATTATTTATATTTTTTCTTATAATAATAACAACTATATTGAGAATATAGGTAAGCTTGGAATATGTGTATGTAACTTAGAAGCCAATGAAGTGGTAGTGCAACGGTTTAGGCTTTGTCATGATGCTCATCACCGTAAAATTCCCAGGTTTGAATGGAGGGCCACAACATACTTACAAATGGGCTTTCATTCCCATTTCATCAAAGATGTTCATTGTCTGAAATCATTTTTACAGTTTTAATGGTTTTGTCATATTTTGTATATAATATTGAATATTGTAGAATAATGACAGGTAGACGGAGCAAAAAACAAAGGAGTAGGTGCTGCCATTTCAAGCAAATATAGTGAACACCAATTCAGTATAACAGAACAATCTAGTAACTTCACAGCCAAACTTCTAGCATTGAAAAATCCCTACAGCTCTACAACCCTAAAAGTAATCATATCATAATCTGTTTACTCATTATCCTCTTTAACCTCAATTCAAAATCTCTTTTCCCTAATCCCATCGTGCAAAATATATTACACTCCGTAAGATCCCTAAACCCAAAAAATATCCAAATCACCTTCAAGTGGATCCCAGGACATTGCGATATTCCGGGCAACGTAAAGGTCGATCAATTGGCCAAAAATGCTATAAAAGATGGTACTCCATTTAACAAAACTATGCTGCAAGATTACAAAAACCATATCAAAATACGAATTTGGTCTCTCTGGAAAAATTACTGGTCAGGCATAAGCAATAAATTATAAGAGATAAAAAATGATGTGAAATCTTGGAAAAGCTCCATATGAGAAAGCCGAAAAGAAAACACAGCCCTCACTAGACTTCGCATTGGCCATACGAGACTGACCCATGGACGTTTAATGTGTAATAGGCCTCCCTGTGAGTGCCAAAAATGCAAAGTAAGATTAACAATCAAGCACATTATTTGCAAATGCAGCTTATTTTCAGTACAAAGTACCAAACTTGGTATATCTACAGACATTAAAATTGTCCTTGAAGACAACACTGACTCCACTTCGAAAATCATACAGTTCTTGAAAAACACAAAACTCTCTCTCTTCACTGTCTTTTTCATTTAAATTCCTAACAAAACAAAAACATTTTAACTTCATCAATTAATTTGCATTAACCCGAGGGGATGGGAATCGTCGCTGGCTGGGGCTTTCACTGGGGGTTCGGCGGCACTCGCCTGGCAGGGGGTCATGGGGGATCCCAGGGCAAAATGCCCTGGTTCCCTTCCAAGGCATGTGGACTTTTCCATATGCGACACAGTAAATGGTTTTTATTCACATCCCAGACAAAGAGCTCTGTAACGTCTCAAAATATATTAAAAGTAAACGAGACGACTAGGGAAGTCCCCAGTCCCCCCTTGTGGGCCTCATGCCTGCATTTGGTGGCATGGTGCTACAGTTATACTCAAAACTGTAACAGAGCTTAAATAACTGTTAGGGTTGATAGCTGTCAGGAAAAAAAGGTTGGTTATTATAAAGCCCTTCAATACTTATCTAACAATTACTTCTTGTACAAGGTTTAGTTATAAAACTCATCTGATAGGGCTTAAAATTACACATAAATTCACATTTATCACAGGATTTACATGAAACTTGGGTCACGCATTTTGGAAAAACAATTAGTAAAATACTTTTATATGTTTATATAAATAAAGGAGGAAAGAATACTTTCAACAAATATTTACACAGCAACTCCAAATATAAATGTACATTTTGCTAAATTATATTCTTAGGATGACTAGTATGAGGGTGATCTATAACAAGTACAGTTATATTCTTAAAAAAATTATAGTTATATGTTATAAGTTATATGACATTTATTACTTGAAATGGAACAAACAATAACTTGGACCAGAAAAAAAATACTGATTACCCTCTATACATTTTTGGAAATCCATCCTGAGCCCAAGCACATAATTACAAAATAAATACATTGATAAATAACCAATTTTGTGTTCAGTTGCATGTGTTCTTTTTAATTATTTTGCACAATCTGAGATGAATATTTTAAATTTCAATGTGGCGATTGAATGAGTTTTATTTATAACAAGAAACAATTTTAAAAAATGTATTTAATACACGATGCAATAGAAATATATGTGTTTAAAGCCATTTCTGGTTGCCTTTTTTATGTTAAAAACTATAACATTATCATATAATATTCTCTTAATCATAAATAAATAATTTCTCAGATGTTTCAAACGTTCTATAAAGATTTCTGGTGGACCCATTGCTTTTCTAAATTACTCTTTAACCTCCTTGACATGAACTTTCAGCGAAAGTACAACAAATTCTATACCGCACAATGAACGGTTTGAACAATGATGCTGGGCTTAAGACAAATCATTAATGACTAAACAAATAACATTGTACATTTTTAATAAATCATATTAAAATGATAAATGTCTTATAAAATTTGTCAATGTTTAATGTCAAGAGTGTTGCCTTGTTCTAACAAATCATCTTTATTTAGCAACTCTCTTTCAAGGTCGGCCAACTTCCGCCTCAATTTAACTGCCTGGTGGCGGAGATCCTTTTCCTTCTCTTTTAAAGCCGATATAGCAGTCCAAAACTCTTTTTCTGCACTCCTGTCCATGACCCATCTTAGAAATACACCAGCCCAGAGTTCCTAAAAAAAAAAAAAAAAAATAATAATAATAATAATTGATTGCTGCTTTTCTCTCAAGTTAAGTACCAGGCTCATTGGGGCAACTGATGGCCAGATAACTGTGTTGTTTGGTTCATAAAGCGGGTTCAGAACGGAAGGTAAGATATCTAGCTGGTTGATATGAGACCACAGGCTTGTAGTAGTCTGTGAGACCTTAAGCTGTTCCCTTTCCAATTCATTATTTCCCAGAAATGTCCCTGAAAACAATTAAAAAAAATAAATATATAATATAAACCAAAAATGGGGGTAGAAGATGCGGCTAAGACATTAAGGGTATGATGTTTCATTCTTTTGTTAGCTATGCTACTAGATCTGAGTTTAAATCCTGCTACTGTCATTGGAAGTTTATATACAGTGGTACCTCGAGCTACGAGATAAATCCATAATAGAAATTTTGTCTGGAGCCAGAATTTGAGAGACAAACCTGCAGCATGATGTCATAAACACCACATCATTTAATTTTCCACACACATGGTTCTTCAGTTCACATTTTACCGCACTGCAGAAGCATTGTGTTTTGTTTTTTTTTTCGTTTTTTATGTGCCTACAATTATTTATTTTTGGATGTAGCATAATTTGTTATTAATTCATATAATTAAGTTAACACCAAAGTCGAGATTTCAATTTGTACTATGTATAAGCAATCGGCTTTGCCAATGTCAAAAAAATTGAAATTAAAAAACTAATACAAATAAATCTCATATTGATTCATCTCAATGTGGAAAGGTAATTTGAAATACAAGCATTTTGATTTACGAGCTCGGTCTTAGAACAAATTAAACTCATATCTCAAGGTACCACTGTAATAAATTATTGAAAAAAGTTGTAAAGTGGTGGATACCCAAAACGTATGGTTAAACAAGCATTATATATAACATGTTTTTTACTTCGCAATCCAAAATATTCCTATTTTTACCAAACTGTGAAGCATACGAGTGTTCAAAGAGCAGTACTAAAAATTCAGTAGAAAACTCAAAGCTGCAGGGAAACTGATGGTGGATTTGGTAAACGCAGTCAAGAAATAAGAGGAACGTAGGTGCTTCTTGTTTCGTCCTTATCGCCATTGGAGAGTAACAAGAGTGTGCATGCCTTTTAGCAAATGGGTAGCCACCTTGAAGCCATTCTCGTTCAATTACTGCTTCAAAACTGCAATGGAAATATTACAAAGTTAATAAATCAACTCTTTTTTCAATTTATGCTGTTAACTAAGTCACAGCCAGGAAGTTTCTTTGGTTTGGGATGTTTAATGGTATAATGAATGTAAGAAGGAGACAATACTTTATAAAGGAAATGGAACAGTGTAAATATTTTTTCGTGTGTTGGGTGTAAATGTGACATAGGAAGTTGTCTACCTTGTAAAGTACATACCACGTAAAATTAACATTAACTTCTAAAGTACAAAATTCATGTAGCAACCTTTAACCGTTTCATAAAAGTGTAAAACTTAATAAAAAATATAAAAAAATATATAAAAAATAAAAATAAAAAACGAAGTAAACAAAAATAAAGTCTGAAATACTTGTTCAAAATTTATATTTACACTTTTAATTGTATTTTTTCCAATCAACATATGTTTTGTAATTTACCCAAGCCCTGAAGATGACCCAAATAAAGGTCAAAACGTCAGCAAAAAAAAAAATGAAAAAAGGTGCTTTTCTAAACTACCTCATTCTTGACTTCTCCTCATGACTTCAACAAATTGCTTAATTTTTCTAAAAGTCTGCATTTCAATATCACAAAATAAGTGTCAGCCTGAGCATGTCAGTAAGAAATAAAATTGTAAAATTGTAAATTGTGAATCATACAACTAACTTCTTCCACAGCCTGCATGCACATAGAAAAAAACCGTGAGATGCGGTCTGGTGTGATCATCTCACGATTTCTAAATAAATGTCGATTAACGGTCACTAACCACCACACATAGAAAAAAACGTTGGTTTCAATTCAAAGAACTTCTAATTTTTACAAAATCTCAAGATGAAGTTTAGGCACTTATTCATGAAGTACAACAACGGTAATAACAAAATTAATAATTGAGACTTTTTTTCTATTTAAAATAAAATGTCCATACCCTCTGACCGTCCGACAGTCTGGATTTAAAATAACTTGTGTTAATGAAGTCACGATGAGTGTAGCATCCATACCCTCTGCTCCATGAACCAGCACTGATGCTCCTTCCTAAAACAAAATTAATTCAATTCATGCTAAATGTTAAAGATAAACATTGACAAAGCGATACCTGATCTAAAATTTGTGCGACCTGGCAAGCACAGTTGAGTGTGTCACGTACGTGAGTTAGCCAGCCGGACGAATCGAGTTTTGACAGCCATTTGTCACTGCTTATCGAAACATCATTACAGGCTGCAGAAAATCACGCTCTTTATTGTTAAATAACTACAATGGTGAAGAATATTTACCTTCAACTAGTTTTGTAAGTTTTTCAAGGACATTCTGATATTTGTCTATAGGAGTGTGGATCCTTTTCCACTGGAGGTAATGCATTTCCATCTCAAACCCTCCTCCTCTTGACTGAAACAAACGATTGAAATTTCATACTGAAGGATGAATAAAAGAAGTCATAATTTTCATATAGTAAGAGTGGAAGAAGTGAACCTTTGCTGTTTGAGCACGTGTGAGAGTTCTCGTGTCGACAATGAAGCCCCGTTTTCCGGAAGGGATCACAGAATTGATTAACTTTTCATCTTCCCTCGACCTCTTGTTCGTGGGCCCTAAGAGAGGTTGGCTGCTGCGTATTAGCACACCCTAAGAACAATATTAAAAATATAAAATAATTAATTATTTAATTGCCTTACATTCTTACTCCTCCTTCATGCCGGTAGCTGAGTACAGGAAACCTTCCGCCTTCTCTAAAACGCGCAGCTGCCAAGATTGTTTCATCATCGATACATTTAGGTACCGCAACTGTTTTGGGATAACTAGGGCATACCTAAAAATTGAAAAAAGTATGGTAATTGAAAAGAGATTTTCAGTTAAAACGTACCGAATAGTCAGAATTGACAGTAGTAATCCTCCACTCATCATGTTTGAGGATTTTTGTGAATTCGACTTCAGGAATGAACGCTGTCCAGCCATCCTCTAAGATTTTGTACATGGGACGGAAGAAAAACGGATACTTGAGGGTTGGATTTTCTGAAATTCGCATTGAATGAACTATAGTAATAAAAGTGATTAATATGAAAGCAAACCTAGACCACTGAGAATTTCCAAAGAGGATAAGACGTCGTAATAATGTTGATCGGACGAGCTTATATTTAAGTAGATTATCCTCAAGTCTTTACACTTAATTACAATAGTTCCACCTGGGATTTTTCTTTCTTTCTGCTGTCCTGCTGGCCTGCTTTCCAATGCATCGACATTTTCATGGAGTAACTGAAAACAAAAACCATTTGAACAATTAAAAGACTGAATTCATTATGTCATTTTATATATCATCAGTTTTTTTTAAATAATAAATAGGTAAAATAATGTGCTAAAGCATTAAAAAAAATTTCCACTGGTCAGCCTATGGCCATTACAGACACCTCACATATTAGCTTTTCACATTTTATATGGCAGTGTTTCCATTTGTTCCCTACTCACACTATCATCCCTTTCTTTTCAAATATTTATTCTTCTTCTTGTCAAATAATCATGTCATCATGATGACTATCAATCTATCTATAATCTTTACTCTCCTCAGACACATGCTATTTGTGACCCGCCCCTTTACACAGAGCTTACCTTTCAAACATATTTGGCAGGAAGGACAAAAAGTAAAGGAATAGCACCATCTTTTGGTACACAGATGGATCTAGAACACAAGAAGGTACAGGGGCAGGAGTATTCGGTCCTGGAACCAAATACTCAGAACCCATGGGAAAATACACCATTATCTTCCAAACTGATATTCACGCAATCGAGAGAACTTGTACACAACTCAACTTGACTAAAGGGTACAAAAACAAGAACATAGCTATCATGTCAGATAGCCAAGCATCCATCAAAGCACTAAGCTCAAATACCACTAGTTCAAAGATGGTGTTGAACTGCAAAACCAAATTAAACATGTTAGGTATGCAGAAAAAAGTCAGCCTTTGCTGGATCCCAGGACACATGAGAGTAGAAGGCAACGAGAAAGCGGACACCCTTGCAAGGAATGGAACTGCTACACCGGTAGTAGGACCCGAACCCTTCTGTGGCATAGGAACCCACACTATCAATGAGTATCTCAGACAGAAGGACAAAAAGAAAGAAACTGAAGGAACAATGGAATTCACTCATTGGACACAGGCAATCCAAGAATCTCCTAACAAATTTCGGAAGAAAAGAAATTACAGAATGTGTCATAGGAAGCAGGAATAAACTGCGAATCCTAATAGGATTCTTATCAGTACACTGCACGCTAAATGGACACTTAAAGAAGACTGGAATAATCCAAGATGGCATATGTAGATTCTGCAAAGAGGCACACCTACTAACAAACTGCAGTGCTACAACTGCCCGCAGGAGGAAGTGCTTTGGAATGTACAATGTGACCATAGAAGAGATTCAACCATTGAAACTGGGCCTACTAATCAAGTTGCTTGATGAAATAGGACTCAACGGTGTGCTCTAGGAAGAGATCGGAGGATACAATAGCTCTCAAAGGGCGCAGTACTTTACACCCCAACTATTACATCTACATCGACATATTTGGAAAGTTACCGAGGTACTTAACACTCTGTCAGTAGCCTATCCTTACTCACACCAACATATTCCTCTATCCTAATGGGTAACATATGGTGGACCGTCATGGCGTATTCTGACCATGGCCCTACATCTTACATCACATACTACTAAATGACAATCTAGTTTAAACATCTCCATTCACTCTAATAAATACATTCATCTACTGTGCACCCTAACTACATACAATTAAAAACAATGGGGTAACTTGGTATTTTAAATTCCATCAGTTGTCATGCCACCACAAGAATAGCGACACACTTTATGCCTTGAAGATGACCCGAATAAAGGTCAAAACATTGGCAAAAAAATGATGAAGTGTTTTTCTAAAATAATTCATTCCTGATTATTCCTCACTATTTCAACTAATTATTATTAAGATTAAATCTTGTTCATTTTTTGACTTATACGTTTTGTTACCATATTTGATAAAATACGGCTAGATGACAATAAATGTAGTTTTAAAATTCAAGTTGCTTAGAATCAGACCTACTGACAAAATGGTTACAATTATCAGTCACAAAAAAATCTTTAATGTTTCATAAACGCCACAGGCTTAACCACTTGGAATGCTGTTCAAAATCTGACAAAAGACCTGTTAAAACTTTGTGGTACTTCAGCAGTAAATTACCCATAGCTCGTCCACTCCTTCCGTCCTAGCTGAGAAGATCATGTGATGACCGGTGATGCAGAGGGTGCCTTCGATTGGCTTCAAGCAAGGGGCCACCATCACCACACCGTCCAGCTTGGGGATTCTGATCATATCTGCGAACTCCATGGCTTTTTATCTAGTTAAATTCAGAATTTGCACATTATCTGAATGTGAAATCTGTCGGCCAGGGCATATTGATGAAAATTATGAAGATTTCCGTCCTATTTAGGACTGGAATATCCAACAGGAATATTTCTGTGATGGAAATATTAAGTGCTTTTTCTGTATTAAATTCTATTTGGATTATATAACTTAAAAAATGAAACCGATCTGCAAAGAACGCTATAAACCGTTATCAGCAGCAACCTCCTGCTGATTAGATTTAGATTGAAAGCAGATCTTCCAAAAAGCATTGCTTAGGCTCAATATTAAATTATAATATTAATATCTTACAAATTATTTACTTTATATTTCTATAATAATACAAAAATATTATAATTTCAACACTAATGTATTGATGTTTATAGGAATGAAAATAAATATACAAGAACGTTCTTCGTTTAATCTAATATAATTTATATTGTGAGAAAAATGTTTATAAATAAAAACCCACAATAAATAAATTTATATTTTTTCTATACGGATGTATTTTACAATTTTACATTTATTATATAGAATGTTATGAATTGGGCACAGCAAAATATTCAGAAGCGCCAAAAACTTATTTTTAAAAATATTATATTTCTTATAATAAGAAGGCAAAAAAAAATCACAAAAACATAAAACTCCGATTATTCATAAAATTACATCACATCAAAAGGAATTAAAACATCAATATTAAACAATATTTGTATTCAAAATTATCCCTATACATTATTTTCCAAAATAAATTTTAATTTTACCTCTATAGATTAAAAAAACAACATCCAATCATATGAACTTAAAACAATTTGGAAAACAACAGTGAGTGGGATTTGAATCCACGACCTTCGGCTGAAACGCCGATGCTCTAACCACTTGAGCTATCGTGACTTCAATCCTCTCCGACACCAACTCCCATCTCAATCTACAACCTTTCAAATTTTCCCTCCTTTTTGCCTTTTTTTGGGTTCAAATCCTGCTCGTGACACTAACTTTTTCATTTCAACCAAGACCTTACATAAAAACATTAATTAATTGAAAGAAGTAATTTGGTCAATCAGACCTCTAAATATAATGGATTACTATATAATGCTGTAGTACGAAAAAAAGCTCCACAGAGCTCCAAGCAAAATCTGATTGTGTCTTTAAACTTTAGTTCTTTCACTGTGCTTGTACTTTATGAATTTGATCACCAACTTCAACCAACTTTGCCAAAAATATGATAAGGTAATATTGATAGATTTGGTCTTAAGACCTTGCTAATGCTGCTAATTGTATTACCAGCTCCATGATGTTGTTGACAAAAATTTCGCCCTTTTTTTCATGTGGGGTTGTAGAACTATAAAATTTGAATTATCTAGAGCTGTTAGATCTGCAGATCTATAGATCTACAAACCCAAATGCCCTTATTGTCAAATCATCAAATAGTGTTTTAACATTCAATATTTTCCTTGGCAGAGAGGAATAATACAGTGTTCCTAGATCAAAAATATTTTACATTATAAACATTTGAATGCTTTTTAATGAACAAATTGGAAGACAATAGGTTTTTACCGCTACTTTTGTACATCTGTGGGCTAGTGGCTGTCACAGTTAAGGTATTAACACGATCCTGAGTTCAAATCTAAGTGCTCCTTTTAATTTCAGATTAAAAGATTTCTAATAAAAAGTTTGAGAACTTGCAATTTTAAATTTAATTAATTAAGCATATTGGGCAAAGTGAATAGGTTAAATATTATCTATATTTATTCTATTATATATGTTATCTATTAACATTATCTATTAACTCCATACTTTTAAAGATTCAGCAGAGAAAATTAGTAGTTTAGCAAGAAGACACATCTGGCAGACCAAAACAAAAATGTTAGGCAGAAAAAGAAAGATAAAAAAATTAGTCACATACATAAGAAATAGTTATTCAGATATCGTGAGATGCGGTCGGGTGTGATGTAGGTTTCAGAAAAACATTTTCTTTATTGTGCCGTTTGATCTTTTATTGAGATCATCTTCAGGGCTCAAAGTGTTTGTCTTCTGTGTAATTGTGCCATCCTTGTGTGTCGTGTTGAGAGTGCCCCATATGCACATCACCGCATCTCACGATATCTGAATAACTATCGATTAACGGTCACTAATCTCTACACATTTCTACATAAGAAATATTTATTGACATTTGAAAATACATTTGCTCAGTTTTGTATATACATTATAAATATTTACATTTCTAAAATTCACAAAAACCAAAACAAAGATATATATATATATTATGCAGGGTGGGCGACCAAGACCCGAGGGGTTAAATGCCTGGGTAGACTCGTACCCCATCCCTAAAAGGTCCGGGACTTGGTCGGCTCATGTGTCCTGCATAAACCTCTTGGACTTGTTCACAAACCCCAAGATTTTGGACCATTTTATCTCGGGGAGTGATTTGGTGATGTCCTCTCCTTCAAAGATTTCAAATCTAAACCTAGCATACCTATCACATTCTGCGAGGTAGTGCTTCGCAGTTTCTTCTTTTATTTCGCAGAAGCGGCAAAAGGGATCTGGTAGGATACCCATTACGAAGAGGTGTCTTCTCAGTGGGCAGTGGCCCGTCAGAATACCTATCAGCTTCCTAATTCCCTTCCTTGAGATAGAGAATAGCCATTTCGATTCAGCTGGTTTGATCGCCTTAACAAACTCTTTCGATTGCCTGTGTCCGGGGGATAAATTCCACTCCCTAAGGAATTGTTTCATGCCCCAGTTATTGATACTCTCTTTCGCTGTGCTCACAGAGTTAGGTAACACCGGTTGTGGCCCGACAAACGCAGTATTAGAGCCTTCAAAACAAAGACTTATTTTGCATATAAAGTTTGGTTTCAAACTGTTGATCATTAATCAACAAATGGTCATCTTATTATATGTGATTATATTTATTTATGTCACGCTATAAATAAAATAATGATTGAGTTGGAATTATTTTGTAATATAGTTCCATCACCTCTAATCATCATGGTCCAATACAATTTTGTATGACAAACACATTTAACACAATTAATTTTTATTAAAACTTTATGTTTATGTACATTTTAAATTACATTTTCCCAGATTTATATAATAATATAAATATGTATTTCATTTAGAGTAAATGAAAAAAACAAAATGTAAAATTATATCACTTATGCAGTTCAGTGTATGTACAGTTTGTATTTTGTGAAATTTCCTTCTGCGGTTTGCAGAGTGATAAACTTGTAATGTAATCCTTACTGATCATGCAGATCATATTGGAGGAAAGGATTTTTGAAGCTTATTTGATTATATATTTTTTTTATTTGACTTCCTTTGTGTAATTCAACATATAACTGAATGTATATCAGCAGGAAGAAAGGTTTCATTTAGAATAAATAATATAATATTTTTTCATAATTTAAGTTTTAGTTAATTTTAAGTTTTTCTCCTGTTTTTGTGACTCCTGCCAACAAACTCAAGCCTTTGACTTAATGAAAGCATACTTAAACTTTCTTTATTGTTTCTCTTGTAAGTAACCAAGGATGTGAATAAAATATTTCTATTCTATTTATATTTGGATATATAATTGCATTGAAACTATTAACTTTTTTCCCTACTAGAAGAAGAATGCATTTATTATTACATATGTAACAGTTTACCATATATTTACAATAAATTTTAAGTTTTTTTTAAATTTACCCTTTCCACATGAGGAAGACCCCATACCAGCGGACAAACGCTTTAGCTTAATCGAATTTGTATATCTAAGGGATTTCAAATAAATGGGATAAAATTACCTCCCAACGATCTTTCCTTCAGGCGAGACCGCTGGTCGGTTTTTGAAGGGACCCCATATTTTCATTTTAAAACCTAAAACAAAAGGTCTTCCCTTGCTGGTTTCCCCTTGCACATTTACTTTTTCTTGATTTTATTTTCTATGTATTTATATTATCTAAAATTTTCTTACTAAGAAGAGGAAGACAGCCCGGAACCCTAAACCCAAACCTATGTTTAATTATGCAATAAATAAATAACGGCAATAAAACTCTAACAATAACAGCAATATTTAGGACTTAGTAATTAGATAGAATAAATAGGGACTTGTTCATTTAAGCGTAGTTGAGGCAAAGTCTTTTAGTGCTGCAAATGATTTGATATCACAGACTAGTTTCTGGAGATTAGGTGGCCATTCTGCTGAGGTGATGGTCTTTCGCAAGTATTTAAGCAATAAATTTTAAGTATGGCAAAAAGCCGTCTGCCAGAGTTTGGAATTCTTTTGATTTATTATAATTTATTTTACAGAGGTAATATTAAAAATGATTTGAATTAACATAAAAATACATAAGGCAAATTATTATATAAATTAAAAATAATATTTCTTTTCCACCCAGTAATACAAAGTTAATATTAGATAGGAAATAATATTTTCAAAGCTAATACACTAATTTAACAATGAGCTATTAAAACTAATAATTAAACTCCCTTATTAAGTTGTACCTGTATTTCCAGGCCTATCTTACAAAAGCAATTAAAGGTTTACAGAGCCAAGGGCTTGTCAGATCTTTGACAATTGCTGGACCAGCGAGAGAGCTACTTCCCAGGTAGAACTGCTGAAATTCGACAAACATAGGGTATTCACAATGAAAATAATGAAGATCCTCCCTGGCATTCAAATTGCACTTAGAATATCATTCACCAGAGCAAATAATTAAAAATAGTAATTTCCCTCTCAGCTTGAACAACCACCTCAATAGACAAAGATGTAATTCAGAGTCAGTGCAGCCAAAAACACTGAATTCTTTATCTGACTTCAAAAGGGTTCTATACAGAAGACTGCATAGCCATCCTCAAAGACTCCTCCTTATGAACTATTCTTATCTTATGTAAAACAAAGGAAAGCTGAGTCTTCCACTGAGGCATATTGTCTATGGAAAGATCAAACTCACAAGTGTAATTGTGAGCCAAGATACCCCAGGATCAAACCAGAGAGCCCTATGCCTTGCCACCTCCCTAAATACATTTACCAATTGATGAACTGGAAGTGACAACTCTCCCAAACAAAATTTTGAAATGCAGCTGTAATGTGTATAAGAAAATTGGTTCAGTAGAGGATGCAACATTAACCATATAAGTAGGACTGTTTGTAGGTAAAGAAGAAAAAAAATTAAGAAATACCTATGAAACCTTTTCAAAACTTCATTGCAATTTTAGCTCCAAATTTGAGCTGCATAATAAATTATGGATCGCAACATATTATCACAAACTTGATATTTTGATTGAAAAAAGGCACTTTGTGAGAAAAACCCTGACCAGATTCTTTTCAGACCCAGCGTAGCCCTGGAAACTTTTGTTGTTGAGGTGACTTCCATATATTTAAATGTTTTAACAACCTTTGTTAGAAAACCTCTATAAAACCATTTTTTAGTTGACTTCAGCTTACCATCCTTTCTGAAGATCATCATATTAGACTTAGAGTTAGATGCCAGTTTTCACAATTTCCAGTATGTTTACATTCAACTGAAATGCAACTGGGTTGTCGGCTATAAGCACATCACCATCTGCATTTACCAGGTAATTTTTGTGTTTCTGACCCTAACTCCTCCTTGAAGGATCGATGGTAAATCATTTAATTTCAACGAAAAAATATGGGGCATAAAAGACTTTTTTGCCAACTATTTAAAATTAACATAAATTTATTAATTTTATAGTCTTTTTTGTCTATTAATTGTATTTCTAATCTTTATAGAGGAGATATTTAGGCCAGTTCTATTTGTCTTTTTAAATCTAAAAATAGATTTAAAGGTCTAATTCTTTTATTTGAACAGAAAGGAATATTGTGTGTGTTTATCTATTTTTCAGGTATTGCTTTCCTTTAAATTAACTAAAATATTATAAATATTGCATCATTCAGGAGAGAATGAATATTATAAATTATTGAGTGAAAAGAAAAATCTCTATAAATAATACTTAATGCTAAAATATTTTTGGGAAATAGAACACTCAATCTATCAATATGTTCCATATTTAAATGTGACCTGACATGCCCCAGAAATATCTTTAAAATAACACTATAATAAGAATATTTTTAAAACAGTAGTTTATTAAATTATTAATTAGCATTATGTTTTTTTAAAAATGAATACAGTTGATTTAACAAGAACTGACTAGTAAAATTGTTCATTTTGATTGTAGCAAGGTTTAAGTGAAACACAGTAGGTCATTGGCATAATTTAATTTAACCAACTGTAAATTAAGTCGACTATTTTCTGAAATATTTAGGTAATATTTTCATTTAAATTTAACAGTTAATATTGTCAAATTATAAAGGTTTATAAACAATAATATTTTGGCTGTTGTGATATTATTGATTGGTTTGAATAAGTGTAATATTAGACATCCCTTAATTCCTTGGGCAAGGTGTGTTTCCATTTATTTTCCTATCTGTACATTTATTGAAATTTGTGAAAATTCTTTTCATGGATAACTTCCATTTTTCTTTGAAATTTGTCCCCCTGCAATACTGTAGCACCTCCTTTTCCCACCCTTTCTGTTTACTATCTCTCTCTCCCTCATAATAATAGCTAAATGAGGTTAGAATTACAAGTTGCCTTCATGTGGAGCATTTTTGTTTAGTTTTAAAAAGTGTTTTTCAAAAATAATAGAGTGATCACAGTCTCAGACAGGATAATTTTTGATACAATTTAAAATGATCTTTTGAATCAATGTTACATTGGTGATTTGGTTTTGAAACCTGACTTCTTTCTTCCTTTCTTCACAAGTCAATCAAGCACTTGAGACATGAAAAAGATTGTTGAAATCAATAGGAGGAACGTTTTTTAATGTGTAAGTATCGTTTTAACATTAGATTAGTTCATTTAAAACATCTATTTGTTTTGTTTATAAAAACTGGGCCAATCAAATCAGTCAATCTGTAATTGTTATTGTCACAATTTATGATTTATGGACTCAAAACAACATTTGATTTAGTTTATAGGTTTTATAATGAAAGTCAGTTTGATTTGGCTATCATTTTGATGTTGGGCAAAATCAATGTTGAAAACCAATTTACATACTAGAAAAGTACAACTGTCTCGGAATAAGCTTCTCTTAGAATCTGAAGCTGGGTTTCCAATGCGCAAATAAGTCGCTCGCACTACTAAATGTGATAATAACTTGCGAAACGCCATCTCGGGTTACTCATTTCCATGCGAAACAAGTCGAGCCATCAGGTTGCGCTAGATAAGCATGCCGTTTATTACTTCACCAATTGCTGCATCAACGTTTGCTATCATGTCTATACTTTTTGTCTCTGTGCCATTTTGATGCTCATTTCCTTCTATGCATCCTCTATTGTTCTTGTTACGATGAGTTTTATCTTTAGCATACCACAGAAATCGGTATCGTGTGATACAATCGTATAAGCCAAATGTAATCCTTCTGGTTCATTCTCATACTCGAGACAAGTATGTTTACACGGAGAGAAACAAACAATGCAAAACACTTTGATGCACACTAAAAAACCAACAGTTGGTCGGCTCACTCTGAAACAGCCTCGCGCCAAAGTTTTACAGTCCCAGTTAGGCATCCTCAACATGAGACAAGTTTCGCAAAACATTTGTGCGAGTGATGGAAACCCTGCTTTAGACATGTTTTGCATGTTATAACAACGTTAATTTCTTCTTTGCTTTCATTTCTGCTGTCAGTAATTATCCTCCATTTTAACTGTTTCTGTTTCTACGTCGTGAAGCTACGACAGATGGCTATTTACTTATAAAGGATGTTCAAATCATCGAGCATTATTGATTTTGTAGTAGTAACTTAAGTAAATGAACAGGTTTTATGTTATAAGAAGGCATATTTACTTTATAATAACAGTGTGTGTGCCCATTTGTGAATTCAACGCTCATTGTATAGTGACCGTTTATTTATATATTGTTTAACATAGAGTCCATACTTATTGTATATTGACAGTGTGTCTATTTGTTGTTAAATATACACAGTTAGGAACTGAGGGACCAAATCATTAGAGCCTTCAACCCATCTTGCCATGCTTTTCTGATTTCTAATCCGGACATAGCCTTTGAAATATTATTTGAAAAAAAAAAAGAAGAAAGTATCATAAAATGGTCTGGCCCGTCATTCTTGACGTCCAGCAGGCAGTTGGATATTAATTGAAACTGTATTTACTTTTCTACTTTACTTATGTCACTCTTATCAATCGACTAAATGTTTATTAAAAAATGAAAATGCGTCCAATTTTTCTTACACTATATGTATCTAGCATAGCGCATGTTATATGTCAAATTATAAGTCATCAGCACAGCATACTCATTGTTTACCAATTTGTATTATATACTGTTAAATGTAGGGCGTAGACTTCATGCTCATTGATTAATGATATTTGCGTCGTTCCAATCTTCAATTAGTAGCTTGGTAATTTACTGTTATTATTATTTTAAATCTCTCTGACCAATTTATTGAATAATTGAGAATTGATCTTTCTAGAATTTAAAATAACAGATGCTGATGGTTTTTTATTGCAGTCTCTTCATACACAGTTTTTCTGTCTATAGTTTTTGAATAGAATATTGACTATTTATGTTAGGTGCCTGGTGATACTTGGATTGAGGAGATTTTATATAAATATCTTCTTCCATGTTCAGTCACATTGAGAGCTACCCATTGTCCTTGTTCACATACATAGTTACCATATTTTGTTTATAACGGCCGAAATGTACAACACCGAAAGTACGTTTATTAAGATGAAACCCGATGGAGTCCCTTGAGCTTTGGTGTCCAAAGTAATGAAAGATTTGAAGAAAAAGTCTTCAAGCTCGTGGCCATAAAAAATGGGCTACCAAAGAAAGAAAGAAAAATATAGGTTGATTTTGACGACATACTATTTTTCCCAGGTGCTTTCTGATCCATTGTTTAGGAAGAATTTAATGTTATTGCCAGTAGTCATAAACTCATAGGTGCACGAATCTTCAAGATTCCAATTTGGAAACAATATTCACCATAATAATGCACCGTAACATGCAGGCAATTTTTCTTTTTTCTGTGCGAATGACAGAAAAATATTTTTATCTTTCTTGTGAGCTTTGACTTTTAAGCGCAACGATTTGGAACATTTGGATTTACTCATAACTAAAATTTATTAAAAATTCATAGTGAATATGTAGTTTATGACAACAAAATTTGCAAGAGATAATATTGTTAGATTCTGCAGGGTTATGAACTTAGTTTGTCATATCCGATTTTATTTTGGTTTGCCTATCCTCATATCACAAACCAGGTTAAATTTATTCTTTACATTTTTTTACGACTTAAAAGGCCACTCATTTCTCTACATTTACTTATCCATAACTCATTCAGATTACCACAGCTTAACTTTTACCTGTGACAGCAAGGTAGAACAAAAATATCTAAGCGTTTTACAGTATGGATTTTATTCCATCTGCCAGAGTTGTTTTGACAAAAAAGTATAAAATAATAGTTAATGTAAAACAAGTAAAATTTGTTAGATAGCAAAAAATGTTTCTTTGAAGTAAACTGCTCAAAAATGAATAGAGATATTTATAATTTATTCTTATTCTATTAATTTTCATTAAATTAACTGATATATTCTTGTTTGTTGGATAAAACAAAATAGAAAATGCAAACCAAACACAAACAAATATTAATCCTCATTTTTAGTAATGGATTTACTTAAGAATAGTAAACATGAAGAGTACGCATTTTGTAAACAAACACCTTTTCTCTCTTTCTCCATTTTAATCCAGTTGTATTCTATTTAACCATGAAAAGACGTCTTGAATCAGAAGTCCGCAATATTTTTGTGAGAATTTGTCATCGAGGTCATCGGCAAGTGGACATTTCAGAGGCAGTTGGCATTTCTCAGAGCGTGGTCTCCCGTGGCTCCACTGGAAGTGCCGATAGGAAGCCTGGTAGTGGATCTCAGCATGTTACGACGCTAAGTCATTGCTGTAAGGCAGAACGCTTTCCATAGTGCTTGCCAGATCCTAAATGTAGTACAAAATGTTTTGGCAAGGCCTTTATCAACATAAATTATTATGAATCGTTTGTGGGTAGTTGGCCTCATATTGGCCTTATATACCCTTTCAAGACTGCAGAAACAGCCTGCTACCAGCAACTCAGGAGAATATGGCGTAGCGTGTGCCTAGAAGAGAACACCAATTGGAATGCTGTTATTTTTACTGACAAGTCGCGTTTCTGTCTGTTTAGTGATAGCAGGCGCCGAAGAGTCTACTGAGAATAATTTCTTCATTGTTTAGAAAACCTGGGACTTTTCCATCTGCTCTTTCCCCTCACTGTCCCAGACCTCAAGCCCATTGGGTACATTTGGGATGCGTTGCAGAGAAAACTTTTCAATCACTGTGTGCAGCGAGTTGACCTGCAACAACTGAGTGCAGCGTTGCAACATTTATGGGGTGAAATTCCTTATGAAATTAGTGACAACCTTATTAACATTAGATCCAATATGTGCACAGAGAGAATAGGTTAGAGGTTTTAGCTCAAGGAGAACATTATACATGGTATTAATTGTTTAAAAAATGATTGGGTCCAATGGACAAAATTATGGAATTAAAACCTTTTATTTTATTTTTCAAAATACCATAATTAAATTTTCCTTCAATAAAAACCAATCATTTCTAGTAAATTTTAATGCCATCTATAATAAAAATAAAAATGCTAAGAAAATAAAATACTACAAAATTGGCAATATCCCCATTCATTTTTGAGCATTGTTACTTTTTTAAAAAAAATTAAAGTCTAACCAGTTTGTCTTATACTTCCAAGCCTGTCAGACATAAATTATAATGGGCCTAACGTTTCCCCTTAACAGAAACTCGTTTTGTATAGTTGAAAAGTCCCTAAATGCAAAAACCGTACCTCCCAGAGGACAGTGCATTCCACCTTAAAATGGAATACACTTTGCGGACTGTGCAAATTGCATAAAGAGCACGACCTCTCATTAGCCTGCTGCTAAACAAAGTATTTAGACATACCACTTCACATCTTATCTTAAACAGCCAACAAAGGTCGGATAAATATAGATCATTTAATTTGTTTCTGAAAGTCAAACAAACCAGTCCTCTGACAAAGCTGTAAAGAATATCTTTGGTTAATAGATGAACACAATGGTGGGTCTCATCATGATGCACGTTGGCAAATGTGGGCTAAGAGTGTTTTGAAATAACAGTTCCATTAGATTCTCTAAGTTTACAATGCATCTAATCCTGTATTTTTTTAATAAGAACTTATAACGTTTGAATCAAGAGAAGTTGGAGTGAACAGTTATTTAAGTTGTGTTGGCAAGCCTAGAATGTGGGGACTTTAAGGTTTTGACTATGTAAGCAAATTGCAGTTTTAAAGTATAAACAAAAATAAGATTAGTGGCAGTTTTCAAGTATAGGAGATGGTTGGGTGTGGCAGACAGTGATGAAAACAATTTTCTGATTGAAAAACGCCATACTTCCTCTACCCATTATACATTTGGTATCCCCAATTTTGCCACCCATAATGTACAATTGATCTACAAACTTCATTGAATACAGAGTAGTTTGTTCTCAGTGGAACATCATTCTGCATAATAAAAGGAGACCAAGACATATTTATTGTTGTTTTGGCATCAAAAGAACTTTTTTCGAGATATGTATGTAAAACAACTTAATCTTTAGAATGTTGCTGAATTGTCTTAATACCACAATGATATGGAACTGTCAAAAACTATTGCATTTTATAGGAGAACAAGAATTCATTTGTTTGAATTGCTTTTCATCCATGTGAACTATACTTGTAATGATGGTGCATGCATTTAGATATTCTATTTGGGTCATAAAAACCACTAACATGGGTAGTTTTTTGGTTTTGAACTAAGACAATATTGATTATTGATTTTTATAAGCTCCAATCTGTATATATGTACATATATATACACATATTCAGAGTTGAGCGTATCACTTCTCACAGTCCACCAGTAATTCCAGCGTTTTGTAATTTACAATAAATTACTGGCCTTGAGAATCACCCACTCCAGGTGGTGACTGTTGGCATTTTGGGGTCAGACCTCGGTCTTATGTATCCAGCCACCGAGGTTGGGCTCCGGGTGCTTTCAACAGCTAGGTCATTTTAGCACCCAACACAGTAAGTTCCTAAATTCATTCACAATCTCACTCATTCTTGAATACATTCTTTCCTATTTAGTTACATTCACTCAGTTAGGGTGGTACTCGATATTCCTCCATCACCCTTTCACCTATTATACAACTAACATAACTGGGGGTCGATTGGGTCATCAATATCCACCGTTGACCCCTCTCACACTACACATTCACACCAATAAATACATTCACTCTCAACACATGCTAGGGACGCAAAACTAGCATTATTATATACAATAAAACAACCATGTTTTCTCCAAGAATCGGAACATGGGACCCAGTTAATTGCTGCTCAAGCATGTTTTTCATATCAGGTGGCAATCCTGCACGCTCTCTGTATAGAACTTAGGAGTGAGACACATTGAACAATATTTTTCTGTATGTCGGACAAGTGGACCATAAAACCTAATAGATGTAATAGACTTCCTCTGTATGTTGGCCACATTTTGGTCCAAAAGTGAATGTCCATGTGTCAACCTCTATGGCCTATTATATTATAAATCTCTATAGGAGTGTTTTTATTAATATGATTTTGAAAATTTTGTTGATAATTTTTAATTTGTATCCCTGGGCATTGGGGGCATAGAAACAACAAAATAGTTGATATGTAGACCAAAGAGGGAGCCAACTTGGACTCTCTAGGTCCTGAACCCTACTGTGGCTTAGCATCTTGTCACAAAAGAGAATACATCTAAAATGGATCCTTAATGAGTTCAAAGTATGGCGGAATAAATACCTCAGGTATGAGGCATGTGAAGAGGTTTATAGAAAGGCCTCTGCACAACTTACAAGGGAATTATTGGAAGGCAGCCGCAACCAAACCAGGATTCTGGTTAGACTTGACAGGGCACTGCCATTTAAGAAGGCGCAAGATTGGATAGGTGTACAGACAGAAGGAACACTGTGCAGATACTGCCAGGAGAGGAGGAGACGACGGAACACATTTTATGTTTTTGTGAAGGTTTTTGTAGATGCAGATTCTTACAATAGGGAGAGGATAAGCCGCAAGTGAGATCTTACACTAAGGAGCTTCTGTCAAGGCTATGGAGGTTGATTAACAACCTGTAGCTGGCCAGTGAGATTAAAAACTAACAAGAGGAGCACAGTATAGTAGATACTCAGGTCAAGGAGCAGAAGGCCTTTTGGCCTCCTCTTTTATCCCTATATAATTTTTTCATAAGTCATGAAAGGTCATTGCAAATCAATGTTATCATTACTTATATATTTTTTAATAAGTATAAACATAATAAATTTCCACCACTTTCTAGTGCGTTAACAACATGTTAAATTAAACCTGTTAATTAGAGTATAGATTATTTTCAATATGAATGTATCATTTCATGTACAGGGCATAAAGCTTAAGAATAAGCTTTTTTCTTTTCTTTTTAAACTGCACTAAATTGTGTGTACTTTGCAGTAAGAATATCATTTTTATTTTATAATTAAAACAGTATCGTTTTTGCTGTGGCACAGAGAAAGTGCATAGAAAATAGCCTCTTTTGTGTATTTGATTAACTACAGAAAGATCTGTGTTTCTGTTTGCACTCTTTTGTTATGGAAATCATTGGTGTTGTCAACAGTTTGACAGCATTTTTAAATTTTCAACAGCACGCCTAATAAAATTTTCATCGTAGTTGTATCTCTTTGAAATAAATCAACCTGACCTTTGCTTACTAGATAATTTTAACTTATAAAAGCTCAGCTGTTAGGTTTGCAGAATTATGTAAAAACTTGTAAGAAGTGGTTCTCGCATACGTAATCAACCAAAAGATTTTAGTTCAAGATTTTAATTATTACGAATTATCGCTTATCATAGAGAGGTATATGTAAGTTTTAATTATCATACACATGCGCATATTTAAATGAATTTATTTTTATTTTTATGATAGGTTAACTCACACTTTTAATGGATGGTGTCTTTTTTTTATGTGTGTGTAGGAATTTCCAATTACGGATAGTAACATTAAAAAAGTTAACGAAATTCATTTGGACCCTGGGTAATAGTTGTTTTTCTTTCAAATAAACCCCCAGATAATAATATGGATAAATTTAATAATAATTAATAGTGTAAAGAATTGACTGCAACTCAATAAACATGTATTGAATACATTGTAGTAATTTTATTAATGTATAAAATGTGTAATAATTGTATAAATATATATTATAGGCTTAATGATAGAGATACAAATTTAAAAATAAGTAATCCTAACTTGTATATATTTGATTTTCATTCCAGTGTGATATGATACTCACAAGAAAGAGCCAATGATCTTCATGTCATATTTGAAAACATTAGGATTGAGAAAAATAAATATTGTTTTCTCCCACTAATCTTCATTGTTGTAGGGTAACAATAGTAAAATGACACAAAAAAAATCATATGTTAAAAAAAAGAAGTATTTATTGGGACTTTCGATAATGTTACTTGAAATTCCAGGATGACAATTATGATGTTGCTAAAAAAATGTTGACTTGAGTAGGCATAATTAGACCCGAAACTGAGAAAGACAAGTGCAAGTCATTCTTATTTTAAATTGAATGCTTGCTATAAAATATTTTCCATTTCCGTATTTGAATTTTGTTTTCATAGTATTTCATTGTATGGGAAAATCTTTGTCATGATTGCCATGGTGACAGTTTACAGCATGCCCTATACTGTTCGTAGAAATGCAAAAACTGAGTCACTGGGCTACTAATCAAATTGGTATTCATCAATCATAATTATTATAGTCACCAATTAAATATACTACGAGAGAACCGATTGTGTTACCTCGCTTAGCATTATCTTGGCAAGTCAAGGTTCTGCTCTAACAAATGTGAAACCTAATTCAATTTGGAATCTTAAGCGTGTTTGAATCAATTTTATATGTAATTTTCCTTTTGCTTATTTTTCTTGTCTAATCATAAGAATACATAAGAAATAAATATATGTGTGATTTCAAATTAATTGTTGACGTTCCAGATGGACATGGCTGTATATGATTCACATAGCCTTGCCTTGAATATTGTGAGTATTTATATTTACATACAAAACACATATAAACTTAGAAATAAAAATAGAAATACATTTAGTAAAAAAAAGTAAACAATTATGTAAAAAGTCAAATATTCTGCCTCAAATCAATAATCCTTCATGTGCCTGTTTATTTCATGTAATAATTATTATATTATATAATAAATTAATATTACAATAAGACAATATAATTAATTATTTGAAAAGTTATTATTAATTGTGAATTATAACAAGTAATCACTAAATAATAAGAATCTAAATTAACAGAAATTAAAAGTTTAGTTAGCAATTAATTGTACATTTAATTCATTCATTCAATTAACATTTAACGATTTTGTTAATAGTTGAAATTTAATTATTGTGACTACTATTCATTATGTTTATAATTGTTCATTGTTGTGTACCCTTTTCTTTTATGAAATTTAACCACTATTAACCAATTGAACAAAGTAACTGTTTTTAATGGCACATTTTTCTCTACGACATTAATTGCCATAAAATTATTTTATTTTGTATGTAGGCCTAAGTGATCTCATTTCATAGAATTTTTTCAGTTTTGTGTATCAATTCATTCAAATTTTCTAATCCATTAGTCGCTTATTTATTTACATAAGATTGTACCCTTCCTTTTGAAGATAATAACTAAGATAATCTACTGATCAGCAATAAAACAATTAATGTTCATTTTCAAGCATACAGATGATATAGTTAGTCCTATTAATAAAAAAATTATTCTTTTTATCTAAGGTTTTTGGTTGAGATGAAAAATTAGTGTCACAGAGGAGATTCGAACCGATGACCTAGGCTCAACATGCAGCTGTTCTAACCACTTGAGCTATCGTGACTTCATTAGAGCAGTGGTGTATTGAGCCAAAGGTCGTGGGTTCGAATCCCCTCCGTGACACTAATTTTTCACCTCGACCAAAAACCTTAGATAAAAAGAATAATTAATCGGGATAATTAATATGGTCCATTATGACCACTAAGTAAATATAGATTAATTAATAAAAAAAATCAAATTTAATCTACTATATGGTTCATGTTGAAATGATTTAAAGTTGGGTAAGCATTGATGATATAACTAATCAATAGTTATTTTTATAAATTTGATTTTACAACATTGGTATTTGGTTGGTGGTATTTTATTTAAAACTTGTAAATTTCAATTTCAGTGCGCGTTAAACAGGAAACAAAAACAAACATTTGAGTGTAAATGTAAATTAGTTGTTAATGTTAATGTGAATGATGTGCAATTGATCAATCAAACTAATTTTTATGAAGAATCAGTACAAAAGTTAAAATTTACTGTGATACATTTAGCGCGGTTTGAAATGTAATGCACAAAAAGCTGACAATTGTAAAATTAATGTTTGTTTTTAATTTTAGATAACTGGGCGTGCATTGTGTTAGGTATTGCTTGTCTGTTGATTTGAAGACACAATGTCAACGGAAGATTTGTTAATAAATGAAAACCAAGTCGATCAAAGTGGTTCGACACCCATTGAAGAAAAGGAATCTCCAAATAAAGAAAAGGGTGAAGATCAAAACATTCAAAATGATTCAACACCTGTTGAAGATGGAGAAAACCAAAATAAAGATAATGAAGAAATCCAAAGTATAGAAAGTGATACAGATTTAATCAACGCCACTAAAGATATGATTGATATTGAAAAAACTAAAAAATTTGACACTAAATCTACAGAAGATAATATCAATCTATGTTCTGAAGATAACAGTGAACAAATGGACCAAAGTGATGAAGATATTGATATGATAGACGATTATACACCAAGCCCTAGTCAAATAGGCAAACGATCAAATTCTAAAGAAAATGAAGTTTCATCTGATGAAGAAGACCTGCTGGACAACAACCAGGATAAAATTGTGATCAGTGATGATGGTGAAAGCAGTCGCAATAATTCATTGTCTGAGATTGATTTAATAGAAAGGAAGAAGAGGAAGAGGAGAATGCACCATTTGCTGCTAGACATTGATAATGGACAGGCCATGAAGAAAAGAAGAAGGAAGAAAGATTATTTGGAATATGAGGTAAAATATAAAATTAACAAGCTTCCAGCTTGATATTTAATGTGTAACTGTATCTCAGCCGCCGAAATTGCAAGGAAAAACTGATATATTTTGCTGGCGGTGCCACAAACCAGGACCTCACCTAGCGTCGTGCTTGCACTGCACGAAAGTCTACCATCTGAAGTGTGCCCAAATAGAAGGAGATCCAAAGCCCCAGTGGGTCTGCCCTGAGTGTGAACAGATTAGAAGAGCAGAATGTGATGAAGAAAAGTAAGTGTATTTTGAATTTGGTTAGAAATACAAATTGTTATGGATTTAACCCATTTAGAATTCTAAAGATTGGCTGTTGTGCCCAAAAAGCAACAATGCAAATTTAATGCCATGGAACATTTGGTTTTATTTCACATCAACCATATATAACTTATAAATACCGTGGAATATATAACAACTGAAATTTAAAGCCTAAGCTGCTTTACTAAAAATATTTAATAAGAATATCCAAGGACTTTTCCAAGGTTTTGATAAAAGTACCGAATTTATAATAATGTTAATGTAATACTAATTTGTGATATTTTTTTGTTGAGGTCTACAGGGTAGTTCGGTCTATTCTGATCATCACATGCTTTTGGCATTTCACCTTCCTCACTGGTGGTTTTACAAATCTAGACTCTATAAACTTAATTTGCAAGACGTCCCAGCCCCCCAATGAATATGGTAAAATATTGAAAACATCTGGCCGACCAAACTAGAGAGGAGGATAGCCCAACCTGGATGATCAGATGACCAAACTACATAATAATAAGTTAATTAATAATTGATCTTAAAAATAAGCACTTGTATTAAATAAGGAGGTAAATATTAATAAAATACACACATTAACGTTTAATGATAATTAAATTTTATAAAAATCATAATAAGAAGTGGCTTTAAATATATGCTAGAACTTTTGAAGACAATTTGGACCAACTAAGCCATGTCTACATATGTGTATATGTATATATATATTTTTTTAAATGATATTCACTTTGAATAACCCTGCGTTATTACTTTTTCTCCACTTTTAGATCCAAGCCAGGTTACATAAATCCTGAAACACTACGAAACCTGTTGTTCTTTGCCATTAAAAGGATGCTCACATTGGAAGGGGTGAGCTTATAAAAGAAAGATTATTTTCAAATATATGATTTTTTTAAATTCTATACCAATTTTCATTCAGGCTGAACACTTTATCCAACCGGTTGATGTTAGTGCTTACGAAGATTATTGTGATTTTGTTCTCGTTCCCATGGACCTAACTTTGTTGAAGAAAAGGGTACGGGATGGAATGTACAAGTCGACGGAAAGCTTTTTGGTTGATGTTAAATTTTTACTTCACAACAGTTACATTTACAATTCAGGTATTCTTGTAAAAGTAAATTTATAATAAATAAATAGATTTTTTTTCTATATATATTTTTTTAAATAGCACTATCTGAATTGACACTGGTTGCAAGACAGTTGGTAAAGATTGCAAAACAAGAATGTGAAGAGATGCATAACTGCAGTGACTGTTACAGGCATGCAAATACGATTAAGGATAAATGGTTTATAGAGCCTTGTGTAAGTTTTAACTTGCCATTAATTTATACTATAATGATTAACATTAAAAATTCCTATTTAATATTTATAAATTATATTTTTATCAATTTTACTATTTTTATGCTAGTTTTTGATCAATCTTGTTTTGACAGTAGAAAATCCAAGATGATCAAAAATGATCAAACCGCTAGCAAATTAAGTTTAAGATTGGTATTGTCGTCAATTTGAATACAAAAATATTGTTAGTTTAAATCAATGAAAGTGGTTATAAAATTAAGTCAGCTCTTTCCGTTTTTATAAATCTTAATCTAATAATAAATCCCCATATGTTCAGTTATTATTATCCCAATAAATTTTTTTATCCTTATTATTTTTAAGGCAAAGCCACATTTATTGGTATGGGCAAGGCTAAAAGGCTATCCGTACTGGCCTGGAAAAGTTATGAAAGTGCATGGACCGGAAGTAGATGTTAGATTTTTTGGTGATCACAACAGGTTCGATGGTTTGACTTGGTTTTTTTGGTCAACCAGCCTAATATTACAATTTTTCAGATCCATGGTCCCGCTGGCGAATATTTTTTTGTTTAGCAAACGTCCACCTTACCGCATACCAGTGCGACATACACAAAGCTTCGAAGAGGGAAAGGAAGTACGTTAGAATATATTTCATCTTTTGGATCACTTTTATTTAAAAATGAATGTTTTTCAGGAAGTTCAAGAGCATATTGAGAAACTTATTAACATCTATGGAAATTTTGAATATGCCCCAGCCAAAGTGCAGTATGATCCGAAAATGGAGTATGGCCAGCTCAAAATGATGATTCCTAGTGTATGTACTTTTCAATTTTTTATAATTATTTTTTTGCTAGAAAAATGTTTAAGAGGTGTTTTGTTTTGTTTTTCAGTATGGAAGGAAGAAAGGGGTAAGTTTTATACAAATTATTATAATATAGAAAAACTTGTACTATTTTATCTTAAAATAATGAGTTTATTTTAAAAAAATTGATAATACTTAAAAAATTCTTTAAAAAAACTTTTATTCTGAATTGAGCTCAGGATTGATACATCATTCTGAACAATCTCATAATATGTAACATTACTCCTTCAAAATTCACCAATCTAAAAGCAGGTTATCACTGCCCTTGTGAGTACGTAATTAATTTTACTTTTTAGCTAAGGTCTTGGTAAAGTTGAAAAAGCTGGTATCACGAGCAGGATTCACAGCATTTTTCTCAACCAAGTCCTTAGATAAAAAGTATAATTAATTAAAATAATTAATATGAGTACTTAATGTTGTGCTTGGAACTTCTCAACATGCTGTTTTCATAATCCCCACCCCTTTAATGCTATGCCTATTGCTGATTACATTTTTGTTATCAGTCTTTATAACATCTCTTAGAAGCACAATTGTTCAGTCATATTGTAGTGATATTTGCAAATATTTTTCTTTAACATTTGCATTATTGAGTATTGAAAGTTTATTTTATTTCAGGAAAACAAAACCACATCTTCTGTCGAGGTTACTGAACAAAAGAGTATAGAGACTAGGATGCCAATGACTAAAATCCAAGTTTTAACTAAAAACAATGGCGCCCCATCAGATATAAAAGTTGGAAATAATGTCAAAACGATAATTTCAGTCGATAAGAGGACATTCGCTCATCAGACCACAATCATAGCCGGTAATAACAAAAATACAATGAGGAATGATTCTGACAAAAAATCAGGATTGAAAATATCCCCCAAAAATGCAAAGTCCCTTCAGTCGCCTGGCCAGAGGTTGATATTCTCACCGAAGCATGTCAAGATCAACAATGCAGCACCAGATAACTCAACGTACTTTTCTAACGGAAAAGGCAAATTTGATTTGAGCGAAAACTCGGTTGTAATGAATCTGAAGAAAAAGCTGATGCTTTCACCCGATGGACAACATTCCGATGATGACAGCTTCATGCAAGGAAGCAAGTCTGAGAAAAGCGTTCATTTCTATCCAAAGCTGGTTTTAATGAAAAAACAAGAGCAATCGTCTGAAAAGAAATTTTTGTCTGACCAATTGCTATGTCCGACCATATCAACATCAGACGATTTGTCTGTTAAAGAATTTAACTCAGTCTTAAAATCTGCATATTTAAAAAGAGTGAGTGATATTAAAGATTTTGAAAACAAGCATTCAGAAGGTAAGAGTATATTAATTAAACAGATGTATGTAAAACCCAATAATTTAGTTCATAACAAAAAGGATAATGGAAAAGAAATTGATAAAAATAGATCTGATGTACTTCAATGTAATACCGGCAGTAAATTAGTAGGCTGTGATCTGCCTATGAAACAACCAGTCATACTGTTACATAAACTAGATGAAAAGATATTAAATAAAAATTCCATTAGGGTCGAAGAGGAAAATGTTTCCGATACAAATTCTTCCAACAAAACAAATAATTTTAATTCTATCAATAGCGAGATCACTAATTTTTCTTTCTCATCTTCTGATGAATATCCTGATTCTTCTGCAATTATTTCTTCATCAGAAATAAATGGCATTAAAGTTGATGGTGAAGGAAAGGTTAAAGAGACGTCAATCGATGAAATATATGACAGCGGAGATTCAGCTACGGTCGATCGTGACGAGTCACATCCTCCTCCACCAAATCTTATAGAAATTGACAATCCAGAAAGTGAAATTGGCCTCTGCAGTCTGTTGACGCCGAACGAAATATGTGCCGTCAGACAGAAACCAATAAAAGCTGCACAATCATCAGAAGAGGAGACGCAAAATGAAAACAATGAATGTAATAAAAGGCGAAAACAATCTTCACCTTCTTCAAAGGACCAAAGCCAATCTATTAAGATTCGTGTTAGAAAGGATTTAATGAGAAATGATTTATTAATGGGTATAAATATTTATTATTATTAATTTTTGTAATAAAATAACTATACACATTCTCTTTGCTGTAGATGTCTCAAGTGATGGAGGAGAAGAAAGGGAAAATCCAGAACCAGAGGATATAGTAAATTCAAAAAACCCAACTGACTTAAAAGAAAAATTGGTTTGTGTATATATTTCTACATTTTTTGTCCAAGCTATAAAATAATTATTAATTAACATTACAATTTCCATCTATTTGGCATAATAGTTATTACTCTGATTAATTAAATGTATTTTCAGGTAAAAAAAGATGATCTTTTAAAGATTTCAATTCATGATGTATTTGCTGCTATGGAAAAGGGTGAAACGAAGGAGGAAGTTTTAGAGATTGCCAAGAAGGAATTAGAATCACTAGAAAAATATTATGAATCTCAATTAATCTACGTCACAAACAATTGTGGTGAGAATAAACAGTCATGTTGTTTTCCAATTCGGTCTCAACTTGTCACATTTCAGCCTCAAGGATCGAAGAGATCGATCAGATTTTTGAAGCCGAAAGGACGAAGATAAGAGTCAAGACACGGTTGGAATGCCAGGAGGAGAAAAAACATCTTATCGACGAAATCAAAAGGAAGCAGTGGTGCGTTTTCTGCCTGAATGTTGCAAAATTCCACTGCTGTTGGAACACATCGTACTGTAGCGAGAAATGCCAAGTAAGCTCCCTCAAAACACACACACACACACACACACACACACACACACACACAACCATTCTAAAGAGTTCAGAACATGAGGTGAAAAGCCATTACATTTTTCAATATTGGTTTTCTTTTATTGTATCAGGTTTTTTTTATTTATTGAAACCACACCTTTAAAAAATATGTTTTTAAAAGCACCAAAGATTATTTCTTTCTGTATCATGCTTTGGTATAATTAATTTATGCAATTTCATGCTATTATAATTGCATACAATTAATCACTTTGAACTTTCGGCATTTTTTAAGTGATACAATCTTCCAGGACCATTAATTACTACCACAAGAATTATAACAAATAACTGCCCAATTAATTCAGGATGGGAATAACAGGGGCTTCAGGAAGCTATTAGAAGTAGAACACTTCACTGTTAAAAAGCCTTCTGCTCTGGGGATTTAGTCCAAGTTTTTGTCCAGAATAAGTTTTCATGTTCATTTTGATGTTTTAATAATAACATATTAGCATACTTTTTAAAACCTGTGTCTGAAGTACACATTGTTTGGTTATAAGTACATATTTATTATATTAATCCATGTTATTGTTGATCTTAGTTAACAAAAATAATGGTTTGAATTGATTTATAATTTTTATGTAAAGTGTAGCTGAGAAGACAATGCCCAGCTTTATACCTCAGTGCTCTAACTACTTGAGCTGTCATGACATACATTCTTAATTATACATATACATATTTATTTATTAGTTTGTTTGATATAATTTTCTATTTCCTTTTCCAGTTGGCGGACTGGCCCGTTCATTCAAAAACATGTACGCAGTATAAAATGCGTGCTAATGACATTGATTTGCGCCTGAATCCAAAACACAAAGCTTTCCTGACGCGCTACAGATCTAACAATAAAATATTAGTTCAGGTATAGTTTCATTTTTATGTGGTTTTATTTTTTGCTCAGCTTAAGTGTATTTTGGAAATAAAAGATAAATTATAAATAAAAAATAAGTCATTCTTTTAGCATTTTGGTATTTAAAAAAATTATTATTGATTGATACAAATTTAGCATAGATAAGAAAAAGAAATTTGGATAATGTAAGTGTGTAAATGTGATTGGAAGAAGCGCCCCTACTCAAGTGACTTCCTGTTAGTCCTGTCATGGGAACCTCCTGTGAGTTGGAGCTAAAGCATGTGAACTGGCCGTTTTTCTTTTCTCCTGTAACGTTTTCTCCTATTACTATTCATCAAGAAATGATCAATCAGACCATAGGTTTATCAGTTCCCCGCAGCTATGGTAGAACGAGGACTGTGTTCGAGAGCATGTAGAGAAGAAATAGACCTTTGACGTTTTAGATGACCCCCAGTGGGAAAAAAAAAATTTAGAAACAAAAAAGTCAGGAAGTGATGTGTCGAATACCCTCGCTAAGCACATGGCCGAAATCAACTCTAATTCTTCAATTGAGAAAGCCTGATGAAAGATCAGGGTCCTCTGGTTGAATAATGAGAATGGAGTGCAGGTGCATTGCTGAAGCATGAGATGACACTTCTGTCTCAAGTACCTTTGCTTTCATGGAACTAAAAGGTTTGAAGACCTTTCAAGAAGACCCCATGTTCAGAGAAGAGTATTGTGCTTGCAGTGAACAGTATTACTGATGTTGTCCCATGGCCTAACAGAAGTTACTATATGCCAGTCACATCTGACAACCTTTCGGGTGAAGACTTGTCAGAGGTCGATACCTTACCTGTCTGAAGAAAAAAAACACTTAGAGAAGCTTAAACGATTATCAAAACCAGCCAGTGCTGTGCGCTGTGAGTGTTGCCACCTGAACTTCTAGGGCTTACTTTCACCTACGTGGCTAAACTGAGACACCTTTGGAAAAAAAAAATAAAACAATAAAAAGTTGGACAAAAAAATTATTCATAATTTATATAAAATCAAGGTAATGTTTTCAAAAAAGAGAAATGTGTTTACATTACATTAAATAATTTCTCTGCATAAAATCATTTTTATGTTAGAAACCTCTCTGAGAAAGAACTACTATACATAGATTCAGAAATAGTAATTATAATCTGTATAGTCCATCAGTTTCATTAATGAAGGAAAAAAATAATAAGGGATAAACAAACATTTAGATCACTTTGCCAAATAGACTTCATAGTCCTAAAATGTTGTATGATCAAAATATGCAGTTCTTATTTTCTGAGTTGTTAATTTTTGACTTTTAAAAATATTTAGGACGTCATAGATGGGCACAAAAGATTAAATGCTGTTGTTAATAAACCTAAAGTGGCTAATTCCCTGTCTTCACTAAATGTTAAAATCGGCTCTCAAGTACAGAATGCTATAAGTCCAGTCGGTACTCAAGGTCAAAAGGAAGCAAATTCAGTTGGTGTTCATATTCAGAATGCAGTAAGTCCGACCAATTTTTATGTTCAATGATTCTATGAAATTTCTTCGAAAAATAATCAATTTTCAATTTGTCTTCTTAGGGTCAGAAGGAAGCAAGTTCAGTCGGTGTTTCTATTCAGAATGCAGTAAGTCCAAACAATTTTCATGTTCAATGATTCTATATAATTTCTTGGAAAAATAAATTTTTATTTGTCTTCCTAGGGTCAAAAGGCTACCAAGGATAACATTTTTATTAAACTAATTCCTGAGTCTGTGAACAATGGGCAGAGCCAGAATCCATCTACTTCAAAGCCTGTAATGGTCATGAAGAATGTCTACCCAATGAACGTAATCAAAAGGAAAGTTCCAATCGTAGCGAGCACCGGAATCTCCTCGATGGATCAGATAAAAGGTGAGCAGAAGACTGGGCAAGACCAGCAAAAACTGACCAAACCATGTCGGCTCATAGAGAAAAAAAGGAGCGACGGAACGAAGTTCTTTTGGCTTGACGCCTCGCCTTCGAGCTCTGGTGAAGAAGAGGGACCGATAAACACAACGAGCAATGTTCAAATTGTCAACAATCACAAATCGGGGATCAAGAGGACGGCGACTTGGGATCCATCAACAACTTTAGAGGCTGCAGAATTTGCAATGATACAAACCAGTGCTGGCTTTCGCACCGTGCCGAGTTCAGTGGGAAAAAAAATTCATATGAAAGTTTGTGGGGATAAAATAGAAGTGGTCTCTTCCAAGCAGAAAACATCCACATCCCCGAGGAAAATCCTACCTAAACTCATACCAAAACAGAAAATTATCACAAACACACGTAATTTCAAAGGTGTAATAAAAACATTGGACGAGCATGAAATTGAAAATATAATGAATAAAAATCATTTGAGTGGTTTTGATTCTTCAGTTGAACAAGAGTGAGAGCTTACTTTTTAAACAGTAAATAGTCTCTTCTCTCATCGAGTCATCGCAATTGTAAATTTATAATTATTGTAAATTTAAATTTGTAAATAACATTTTGTAAAAAAATGTACATATTTATAAATTGTTCTTTAAAAATTTAAACAAATTGTACAAGAATTCTTTTTATTTCTTCTAGCAAGGTCTTTTTAACGATTCTTGTATTTCAAAATGTTAATTTTTGAATTATAAAAACTATATTTAGTTGATTTTGTATTTAAACCCCTTAATTGATTAGTTTTTTATTGAACATAAATAGCATCATTTCACTTGTACTACTTTTTGTATTCTACTACATATTTACATTAGGAGGAAGGCAAGATCCATTTGCGCACTGTAAACCATTGATGATGATGTACATTTTTTAATACAAACATCTTTGAATTTTTTTAAAAATGATAAGTGCCAAATTTGTATTTTGGTATCCTTTAGTTACCATTGTAGTAATATCAATTTGTTCAGGGTGAGCATTAAGTCAAACATGACAGTTTGTACATTTTTTATAATATAAATTTATCTGATGAAGCAAGTTTTCAACAGTTGGTAACAAACATATAATAAAAAAAATTATGATAGTTTATTTTTCTTTTAACCTATTGAATTAATATTTAGTTAAAACAATCTCAAAGCAACTTTTAAATTATGTTTACTAAATTAATTCACAAGTAGACTTTTAAAACAAATATTTAAGTTTTTGTACATAACATGAACTATTTTTCATTTTTTATTTTCATTTATTCCAGAAAATCCTGCACTGAACTCTTTTCCTAGATTTTTTATCCTCTTCAACCCAGGGATAATTTCAACAAAATGTGAGGGCAATCCTTTCCTCTGTTTTCTTGCCTCCCAGTTGTATGGGATGCCCAGTCGCATAAGTTGGACGGTATGAAAATGTGGATGAGGTGGCTAAGGCTGGGACATCCCAACTTGTAGATTTACCACCTCGATTCGTCCGGCCCTCTGATGCTAAAAATGCATTAAAAACCTGAATAAAAGAAAGTGGCTAGATTGTAACAGAAACTCTTGCCGCATCAAGAGCAATGTCGATAGGTGGCCCTCAGAGGATATGAATTGTAGAAGTGTTATCCTCACCTGATTAAGGATAGGCCATGTGAGGTCTACCCATGGACAGCTTTCATGATAATTATGCTCAAGCACAGTAGTGGTTCGTCTGTTCCAATTCTCGGAGGAAACGGGGTTGTTTTATTGCATATAGTTTTGTGTTCCTAGCATGTGTTGTGGTTTTTTATATTTATTTATTATACTACCCTAACTAAATGAACAGTACGTAAATAAGTAAAATTGCTGTGGTGCTGAAATGAAGTAGCTGTTGATAGCACCTGAAGCCCAATCTTGGATAGATTGAGGTCTGATGCCAGACAGCCAAAACCTGGAGTGAGTGATTCTTGAGGCCTGTCAGAGATTCATTGCAAAGTAAAAAAGCTGTAATTGCAAGAAGTGATAAGTTTAATTCTGTACATATGTGCAAATTCGAGTTTATACAAATCAGTAATCAATCAGAAATATCCTGTGAACGAGGACGGCTCAAATATTTGCTCACGGAAGTTTCAAAAGATGTGATACTCATATAGTGATTAACATACGTTTTGATACAGAACAAAATAATCTTTTTACCATGCATTTGTACATTTCTGCATGATGAAGTACATTAAACAAATTACTTAATTATTTATATTCTTCTTTTGTATTTATTTCCTCTCTCGAATTGTCTGAAAACAGTAAATTTATTTCAAGATGATTGAGAAAGTAACCATCATCTTCAAAACATGGGCAAAAGTAGACGCCTATGAAAACAAATATTTTAATACTTGTTTCCTTAGATATGGAATGCTTGTCTTTCAGAAAAATTATAATTTGCCAACATAATCAGTGCTATTTGTTGCAAAAAATTGGCGCAATTGTTGTCGTAGTAACTGCAAATGTTCAGAAAATAATAGGTATGGTCCAAAAGTTTTTCGTGTATGTCAAAAAGAGGAAAGCCAAAGAAATTAAGTACTGTAGAGAGAATAATTTTGCATAAAGTGAAGAAAAATCATAAAATTAGTGGCCTAAAATTGGCTGCAGAATATGAATGAGCGTATCTACAAGAAAGAAGAATGCACAGGAGAGATGACCATTGTGACAGAACAGCTAGAAGAAAATATTGTATAACAAAGTAAATAGCCAAAAGCGACTGGACTGTGCTAAAGAAAACATTCACCGACCAGAGAAGTGTTAATTCAGGGTTGTATTTTCCGACGAAAATATGTATAATGTTTTTGTGGTAGTGTACTTGTCGGTGTACAAGTTCTGCTTAAATTTCATTGATGGGATAATGAACAATGTTGTATATGGATATATTGGAGGACTGCATTAGCTGAGTGGTCAACTTGATAATCTCTTGACTTGTAGATCTCACAGTCATAGGTTCGATTCCTACCATCGGGTCCCTGGCTTTTTTTATGCTACCATTCCTGCAAAGTGGATAACTGCCCCTCTCAAAGTCATATGAAACGAATCCCAGTATGCACATTTGTAGCAACAATTGAAAAAAAAATCTTATAATTATGGAATGTTTATTTGCTTTTGAACTATTTTAATTTCCATTATAGTTATATTTGGGGAGATAATTGTATCAAAACTTTTGGCAATCATTGTTTATTCTTCAATAGACTGAAGGCTCATCCCTGAAATCAGCCTTCGAAAGTCAAATTCTCTATTTATAATTGGGTATTGTGTGTGGCAACTTTTTTAGGTAACTGCAATAATGACTTCATTAGGTAGAGCTATAACAAGATGTGAATGTTTGTCTTCTACAAGCTAGTGTTTCCTTATTTCATCATGACTCCCATATTTGTGTTTTAAGTTTGGCTTTTTTTGATTAGTACCAAATATTTTTGTCTCCCTTATTGTATTTTTAATCACTTTTTGCTTAATGGAAAAATAGACCTCTGCTCAATGGCAATGTAGCCCAGGACGGAGAGACACGCAAAAAAAGTTGATAAAAGTATCATTACAAACAATAATACTAAATCTAGGACTAGAATAATAGTTGGACTGCTGATGCTGGAAACATTAATAGACTTAAAGTGGCAGAATCAAGCCTATGCAGATAATACTAAGAAGAAGAAACAGCAGAAAACCTTGTTGGTGCAAAGGCCTATGTACGCTGAGATTCCTAATCCCGGGAGAGGAAAAGCCAGGGCATGAAGCATGCACACAGGAGCTCTTGAAAAAGCCTTAAGCTTAATGAGGAGCTCTAGATTAGAAAAAATGAAGATAGACTAATACTGGTAGTGGTGCGTAGATCATAGAGGCCTTCTCCTATGTAATCTAATCCAATTCATAATTAAGGGGAAAAACCTGGGCTAGTTCACACAAAGCAAACTGATGAAAGTCACAATGGGCCTCATTTCCTTGACTGATATTTGTTGGAATTGTAAAATTTTTTTTTTTTATGCTTACTCGCTCTACTAGCAAAGTATAGTTTACATGAAAAAGTGCGATCAGCAAAGGACGGAAACAGTGTGCATTTTGCTTTGTAAATTGCAATAACACCCTCTCAGTAGTCTGTTATCTGTGATCTAATTTGAAGAAGAATGAAAAAGGAACAAATGCAAACGAACAGTAAACAGAACTATTAATTATTCAAGAAATAACATAGTATACAGATTCTTCACTGAATATTTGATTAATGAGAACCAATATCTATTGTTTTTTAAATTAAATCAGGGGATTTATTTATTGTACATAAAAAGAAAATAAGTTTTTTTAAATATATGTATTAGGAATGAAGGAAGCCTATGTTATTTCCCCTGTTATTTGTATTTTTCTCACCAAGGCACTCAAAAAAATATAATTTAAGTGTTAAACAAATAATGTTCTTTAAAAAAAATTATAAACGCATTGATAAAATATTAAACAGTTTTTCCATCTTTACAATAATAACAATTGTTATAACAAAACTTATCTTTTTTTTTGCTTGTTTAATAGTTCAAGAAGCATAAGACATTCAAATGTTGAACCCTTTAATCTTAAAGTTCCGAGTTTGTAAACAACATTGCCTCACTCCTCCAGGAGATTATCAGTAACAAAATATTACTTCTGCATAAAACAAGAAATTCATAACAAAAATATCCTCTGATTAGGGGGTTGAAACACTAAATTGATAACCAGTCTATAAAGTTAAACAAGTTCATTAATTTTTCCAGTCTTGCATCTTCAAATCACCCACTGTCCAGCACTTTTTTTCTTGGTTCATTGTACATTATTCACAAAACATCCACTTTAGCACAAAAGTCTTGATTTTTCATACTTTTTTCCCCAAACTTTTATTTTTAAGTCTCCTGAGTTCTCCAACTATAAAATCACTCACGGTGGCCACCTGATACATTTGCAAACATTTTGGAATGGAATATTATGTCGTTTTAGACCCACTCATATAAACATTATGCTTCTGCTATTATGTTCTGAAAACAAAATCATTATAAAAACAAATTCTACAAATTTGATTTGTTCTAAAGGTCCCAAGCCAGTAAGTTTTAAAGAAATTGAATCGTGTAGTGTTAACTGTTTATAAGTTTTATAATATAACAGACAATTTCAAAGAAAACACAATTGTTACACAAATGATAAACGTATTATCACAAAATTTCAAAATCAATTTCACTTTTTTCCTAAGTTGTTGATATTTTTTAAACGAACAAAAAGCACAGCTAAAAATAGTTAATTATTATTAATTATTATAGGAAAGTTCATTTATTTCAATTGTAAATTTACGTGTAATAGCAAAGGACGAAAAATAACAAGTTATTTTTTTTTCAATTGTGCACTGAAAATCCTGTAATGATCCAACTAATTTGTAGATTTTGCACAGAATGTAAGGATTATTGCAGACATTCATTTTTAAATAATTATGCTGATGAACAAAGTTTAACGTGTTATGTTATAATCAGATTTGGTCCTAACTAGTCAAATTTTCAAAAGCATATGTCAGAAGAAAAGGAAGTTAACGGATTTATAGAGCTGATAACAATTATTCAAAATTACAGGATAAAATATACTAAAATAATATAAGCCATAACCCAAATTAATATTAGTAACGTGAAAATCAAGTGAATCCTGTGATTAATAGAATAAACTTGGCATTTTAGGCACTGCCAAGATCACAGAAGTTCCAAACATTTACTAAATCGTATGATTCATATATTCATTTTTGGTGTTTCATAATTTTACATGTGGGTATTCATATACTGTAATAATCCAAAATAAATATAAATTATATAAAAATAAGTAATCGGTAAACAAAGGAAAAAAATGCCCTAGTACTGATTATTGATTGAAATTAGATCTGTCTGAAATAACAAGCCATTAATTTTTTTATGCCAATGGCAAAATATGGTTGTGTGTTATAAGTTCATTTCACAAACGTAACTATTGCTCCCTTCTACCTCCTCTTCCTCCCCCCCGTCCTCGTCCCTCTCGATCCTGCAACATTCAAACATGTTAGCATTAAACAAATTATGTTATCAACTATAATTTTGGGTTGGATCTGTTTTAGAATTGCTAAACGTAATGTTATTATAATTTTGATATTGAACAAATGTAACCAGCCAAGCCTTTTATTAACTCTTTCTAGCAATTACACTGAGAAACAAAATAGTGGCCATCCTAATATTTTGAATTATCTCTTAGACAATCCTCCATTGGCAAGAAACGGAAAAACAAAACAAAAAGGAATTTATTTTCTGTACACTAATACATTATTCTGAGAAAAAATTAAACGATAATGTAAATGAACAGCCTGCTTTCCCTCAGTAAGTGCTTGAGAGCAGGAGTTGTGAGCAATTTTACAAAAATACATTACATATATATACAAGTACATTACAAAAATAAACAAAACGTGTTTATAGTGATAGCAGTATTCAATTTATTTGACTATTGACATTTTAAGTATTTTTTTAAATATTTATTTTATTTGTATAGTACTTTTAAAAATTGCTCTTCTTTAATTATAAATGTTAACAAAAAATAAATTTATCATAATAGGGAAAGGAATTTATATCAATTTTGTTTTGATATATGAATCTTATCCTACATTATGCAATGTGCATATAGTTATATATACATCGGGTCAATACGCTGCTACTCTACTAACCACTTGAGCTATCATGACTTCGATCCGCTCAGACTC
Organism: Cimex lectularius; assembly: GCF_000648675.2. Classification (NCBI taxonomy): domain Eukaryota; kingdom Metazoa; phylum Arthropoda; class Insecta; order Hemiptera; family Cimicidae; genus Cimex; species Cimex lectularius. The sequence goes on along the minus strand of NW_019392793.1, from coordinate 464,534 downwards.
GGGAATTGGTGTCCGAGCGGATCGAAGTCACACGTTCGAATACCGCTCGTGACACTAACTTCATCTCAACCAAGACATTACATGAAAAGAATAATTATTCAAAATCAATGAGGAGTTGTTTTGTGTTGTACTGTTTATTTAGCAATATTTACCACCATATCCCATTAAATGTGGCTGAAGAATATTTCTTAAATATTTACATTTATAAAATAATTTTACAATTTTTTTTTAACCAAAGCATGAATATGAAACTTAAAGTTGAATTTATTATCAAAAATTATTCCCAAATATTTAACTAACTATTAATTATTAAAAGTATTGTTAACTATTAAGAAAAGGGTATAATTGGGGCATTACAGTTAAATGAATTTACATTAGAATGTAATACTATGTTTTTATATAAGCTGTTTTGATTTGAGAGACTAAATTAATGATTTTAGTTTTGTATTTAAAAGTACAAAATTACTATCTAACCATTTTTTAATTATCAAAATTTCTTCTTTTTTTAAACAATTTTCCAAAGTTTACTTATTATTAGTGATAGTGTAAGGGAAATAGGCCTGTAATTGGTTAGATGGCTGGTTTGTTATTTCACTTTTTGGGCCCAATTTATGTAATGGGATTTCTTATAGATTTTTAAATTCAGTGGGGAAATGTCCAAGTTTAAAAGACAAATTATAAATATGGATTAGAGGAAGACATTATGTAAGAATTTTTTTTAAAATACAAAATTTGATAAATTATACTCAAACGTGTCTATCTTTTAGTCCATTTAACTTAGGTAGAAGTTCTTCATATAGGATATTGATTTTAGCCAAGAAAAATTTAATATAGAAGAAGTTGAACAAGATAGTCTATCGATTACATTATTTGATTTTAGGTAAGTTGAGTTAGAAATAATGCTGTTTTATATTTGGACCAACATTGGCAAAAAATTATTAATGTAGTTTGCTATTTCTATCTTTTCTGTTATAATTTTCTGATTTATTGGATCAATAATATTAATAGTTGGCTCATAGAAACTTCTTTTGTCATTAGTTCGTGATGCATTTAAGATGTGTTATCAAAAGTTGTTCCTTATATGCCTCTAATTGGCGACAGTATTACTTTTACACACAACTAGGATCATTGGTGACTCCTTGAAATGGGCTTTTCAATGTTTCGAGGGGCCAGCATACAATCCCAACTTGAACCCTGTCGAACACCTTTGGGACATAATCTACAACGCTACCTTCAAAACCTCATAAAATCGATGTCATGTTGAATGAAGCAGTGATAAACGCAAGAGGAGGAAATACTCTGTACTGAATTGACTATTTTCTTCATTGTTTCCATAGCAACATTTTTGGTACAATTGTTTTACTCATTTTTTTAAATTATTTATTTAGCTAATTTATTTATTTAGCTTTTTATAATAGCTATTTAGCTATACTATTAAATTTTTCTTTAAAAGTATCCAATAAACAACAAAAATTATAATGATTGCCGAAATTTAAAAAATTGAGGGTGGCCACTTTTTTTGTCTCTCAGTGTAGTTATTTACGCTTTTTTGAGCTATCCAAGAGTGAATTATCACATTTAAAAATAAGTCTTGAGAACCTGTAATAATATCACTAGATTATACTTGTAAAAAAATATTTTAAATTATTCTTCCTATGAACTCACTATTATTACTCGTATTTATGCAGTAAAAAGGTTCACTATTGATAATTATTTCATAATAATCAAGAAAATAGGTTTCCCTTACAAAATGATGGTGACAATTGTACAACAGCTTGTTTACTTGTATCCATTTTCCATATTGATTAATTTTAACAAAAATGGAGAGGGGGGCATTTGTTGCATGTTATAAAAGCTTTTGAACAAAACAAAATAAGGAGATTAATGTGAGCAATTTGCAAAATTTTCATAGTTGCATATCTTTTTTTTTTAAGGGGAGCAATTTGAATATATAACATTTCAATGCTTTCATAATATGATTTGTAGAAAGTTTTGATTGATTAAAATTTTTTAAATAGCAATCACAGTTATAAACCAAAACTACACATACATTAACAGTCTCTCATCCAGAGGTAATAAATTTTATTTGCTAAAAAACATCAGTCAAATAAATAAAAAAGGAAAAAGAAAAAAGCAAGGCTAGGTACTGCTGATAAATTGATGCAGTATAATCTAAAACTTAGAAAAACAATAATATAAATAATATCACATTACCTTGATTTTCCCTACCTTGTGATGTGAATTCTGGTGCTGGATGGGTTCCATTGCTGAAGCTTCTTTTTTTGAATCTTCCTCTTCTTGCCTTCTCTCATAATGAATAAAGTCATCGAAGATAGATGTTGTATGTCTATAAGTGTGCATGACACGTAATACCTGTTTGCCCCGTTCGTGTGGCACTTCCTGTGTATCCCGAGAATTGGTCACAGGTTTGTTTTCATTGTTCTCAAGTCTTATGTGCTTCAGTTGAGTGTTCGGAACGTCTTTAACATAAATCCACCTAACACGGAACTGTCCTTTCCATTTGTCCTGAGACCATACCGAACTGGACGCGTTATAGTCAACCGCGGACATCATACGCGCCATACCACAGAAATGCCCGGAACCGTTCACTGAAAAAAACAAATAAACTACACCGCCTTCCACTAGTTTGCGCTCGTGAAACGCTTGATCAAGTCTCTTATTTCCGTGCTCTGTCGAACACCATATCTCGTATTTAATAGACCGGTGAATGTCATCTTCCGAATAAGATTTTATTACAAAAAACCTTGCTTCATTCGCGGATAAATCAAAGTCCACTGGGTTGTAATTGTTTTTAATTCTAAGCTCGTCCAATACTGGATGCGAAGGTATGGATGACTGAGATTGTGGAATCATCTGCTGAGGAGGAGGGAGTTGGGCTATCGGCTGAAAAAATAAAATTGTTTCCTCATTTTAAAAATGTGTTCTTCAAATTATAATTAATAAATTTCTAGAGATAAAAACACCGTTTTTTGTTTTTATTGGCCATGAGCAGGATGAGCTTTCTTTCATATAAAATTTGTCCTAGTACTGGAGGTGAATCTGTTTCTTTTTTCTTATACTGAGAGGTCCACTATCAGATGGGAAAAAACATTGGGTAATAATAGAATATAAATAGCATATAATGCTGCGCAAAAACGGGTTTTCTGGGATGATGACTTAAAGGGATGACTTAAAAACAATCTCAATTTCAAAGATAAACACGAAGGTGACAGAAACTGTTTGAAGTCCAACTTCTTGGAATAGCATTCTATGCCATGTTTACTATCGCCAATTTTTTTTACATCCCTTAGCAGACCAACCTGTACTGTAAAGCATCTAAATATGAATTATTTGACAGTAATATTTATCACTTATACATGATAGTAATAATAAATATGTTTTAGTCAATGTAAAGTATTCACTAGTTTTGCTTGTTTTAATTTAACAACAAAGCAATACTTCTATCACAAAATATTAAGGAATGAATGAACCAAGATAGCATTTTATTAATGATAATAGTTATAACATAAAGAACAAATAATTCACTTATTTTTAAATATTTATCATATACAATGCATTTTGTGTGGGCAGATATGTTAGAAAAAATAATATAATAATAACTCACAAAAGCTAGTGTAAAAATAAAAAGGAAATAAATAATGTACACATTGCAGTTAACGTGTATAGTCCTATTTTAATGGATGCACTCTAAGCCACCTTAACAGACCTTTTATTTCAACCTAATTTATCAATGATTTAATTAAATAATCGCTCGAGTCTGCTGTTGCGAAGATGAGTTGAAACAAAGAAGTTTTAATAAATAAATATTATAGAAATAATAAAAATAATAATAAAGAATGGAAACTCAGTGTAATCGTGAGCAAAATGGACAATATAAGAAGCAATAATTTCGTAAACAAATAAATCAACAGAAAGGAAAGATTTTTCTCCAGAAAAGTAATCAATTATGTGTAAAGGACCAGTATTATTTTGGCCTTAAATAGAAAAAACAAGCAAAAAACAATGTTTTATTTGTTGTGATATTTAAGGTAAATACCTGTGGTGGAGGTAGAGGTTGGGGAGGAGGAACGATTGCCACAGGATGCCTATGAGGTGGAGGTGCAGGTAAGTATGCTTGGGCTTGAGGAGGGGCAGTCGCCCTCATTGGTCCTGGCCACGTGGGCCTAACGGCAGGTGCAGGCGGCAGCGGCGCCTCGATCCCTGTTTTAACGACACTGCTGTTATTCTTGCTCTCCCAGGTCCCTATGTCCATGTGCTTCCCTAGCACCATCGGCCGGGGAGGCATGCCTAGAACCCGATTGAGAATTGCTAACAATTTTGTGAAGTGGTTTGGCAGTTGTTAATCAATGTAATACCTGGGCCTTTTTTCTTGATCCCGATCTGGGGCGGCTTCGCAGGCTGACTAGCGATTGTTGCCCAAGTCATTTTCTTGGGCTGGTTGACACTCCCCATGTCCTTGATCTCTTTGTTCTCACCTTTTGGATCAGTCAAGCCCAGTCCTTGCATCCCGTGTTCAATGCCCTTGAGAGCTTCAACTCCTGAAGGACCGACATAAGAAATTAATCATTAATTTTGAAACTTTACAACAATTATATTATAAATTTATTATAATAAATATACCAGGATAAATTGGAAACTCATCATAGTGAGGCTTTCTCGACATGGCAGCAGAATTCCCCCAGGTGGAGTAGTCTCCGTTCCCATGGAAGTAATTAAAACCTGTTGCAGGAGCTGCTGCTTGGCCGAATGCACCACCAAACATCCCATCCATACCTTAAAAGTATAATTTCATTAACATATAACCCGTGAAAGCATTTTCCTCACAAGAAAATTCATCCCTTTAAACAAGTACTAAAAATACCTAGTTAAAAAATAAATAAATAAAAAGAAAATAAATTCGAACAGAATGAATAAAAAGAAAAGGAGAACTATTCCTTAATACTAAGAACAAATCAAATCACATGCAAACTGGTAAAATAATAATAATATATATATATCAAGGTTTAAAAGCAATTTTTTTAGGAACATAATCTTTAACACTTGTATAAAAAAGAAGAAACAAACGAAAGAATTGCATCATCCGTCAAGATGGTTATATGGTAATATTCTTATCTTTCCTGTTATTAAATATTTTACGAGATGTTAAATATTTTATGTATTTATGAGACTAATAAAACACAATTAATTGCTTATAGATAATAATGATGAAAAATCAGAGAGGTTTTTCGACGACTGACCATTTTCAAGCAATACATTAAATAATTGAGAATGTACATGAATAACAATTACACTAAGCCCTTATTGAACAAAATAAGCTTTTGATTTTTCTCATCATAATTATTTGCTTAATTCACTGCAACGAGTCGGACTAAACAACCCTTGTTTCGTCTGAATCTCAAGAGATTTTCGACACACATATCAAATTTAAATGGGTTTTCTTAAATGATTTTCTTAAAAATTTCCGAGGTGCTTAGACCTGAAAGGGGTTATGTGCAGCTAGAGTGTACCTTTAGGGACAGGGAAGAACGACAGCAACTCTCCCAGGTCCCTTTAATATCAATAGAAACCATGAGTGAGAAAGAAGTGCATGTCTCCAGCATGTCTGGAGCAACAGATTATCATTAAGTTTTTGACCAAGGAGGGGGAGAATCCAGCTGAAATTTTGAGGCGATTAAAGGCACAGTATGAGAATAAAAGCCCTGTTAAGAACCCGTGTCTTTGCTTGGCACAAATTTTCTGGAGGGCGTGAAAAGGTTGAGGATGATGGTTGCCACCCTAGGATGAGTGTGTCAAGGTGCCTGACCAGGCAGCTTTTCATGTTGACTTTTTCTATGATCAACACACAATTAACGCATAATGCTATTTTGAATTATTAGATACTGAAGGATTTTTGAAGGAAAAAGATAAACAATCAGCCAGAAATGTCATTCTTCTGAATGACGTCAGGCCTTATATGGCAAATGGCAAAGGCAAAAATTGGATGCAATAGAATCGGAAATGTTAGAACATCCACCCTACAATTCAGATTAGTCACCTTGTGACTTTTATATTTTTGGAATCACATGGAGCCCAACGACAACAAAGAAGTGAAAGCTCCAATGACTACAAGAAAGACACAAGAGTTTTTATGATGATGCAATAAAAAACTCCCAATATGATGGGAAAAATGTATTTCTAGAGCAGGAGAATTGTCTAGAAAAATATGTTTTTGTAAACTTAAGGAAATAAAATTAGATTTTTTTTTAAATTTATATTTGATACACCCTTGTACCAAGATGGTCAAGTTCATGTAATACTACATGCGATAAGTTTCATTTTTTAATGTGGTAAAAAAGGTCAAAACAAGGTGTTCCAAACCTATTAACATAGCATTGGAAAACATGAAGACCTAAACATTAATAACAAACATCTTTCACATCTGAGATCAATATTTTTTTTTCATGTTTCTTTATAACCTATATAACGTTTTACGACAAGCAACACTTTTTTTTCAGCTCAATTATTTTTTTAAAGCTTTATAACAATGGCTATTTGTAGTGTGTATTTAACAATTGTGACTCAATGGGTTGAAATTTAAAAAACAAAACAAAAAAAAAACACCTGAATTGACCATTTTACTTAATCATTCAGATATCGTGAGATGCGGTCGGGTGTGATGTAGGTTTCAGAAAAACATTTTCTTTATCGTGCCAACGTTTCGATCTTTTATTGAGATCATCTTCAGGGCTCAAAGTGTTTGTCTTCTGTGTAATTGTGCCATCCTTGTGTCGTGTTGAGAGTGCCCCATGCTTGTGGGCACTCTCAACACGACACACAAGGATGGCACAATTACATAGAAAACAAACACTTTGAGCCCTGAAGATGATCTCAATAAAAGATCGAAACGTTGGCACAATAAAGAAAATGTTTTTCTGAAACCTACATCACTCCCGACCGCATCTCACGATATCTGAATAACTATAGATTAACGGTCACTAATCTCTACACATTTTACTTAATCTTAACACGCTGTTCAACAACCTGCTAATGATCCAAACTTACTGTATGAGTCAGGAGCCATTTGGCCTCCATATCCTCCCAAGAAAGTCATCGGATCGCTGTTAGACCACGTGCCATCTCCCACTCCAAATGCTTGGTACGGGAATGACGTCCCGTAGTAGTTTGGCATGTAAGGATCTGATGCCATTGTTGTTGATATCGGTGTGGTGTAACCCTGGCATAAAAAAATATAATTATTAAAATGAGACCTAAATTCCTTTTAATGCAAGTATTACCTGATGTTGTTGAGCTCTCCATGTGTCAAAGTCTTCATGTTCTGTCACGTGTTCCTTAGGACCATTTGTTACTGTGCAAACAAAACATCAATTATAAAAAATTATATCAATAATGAAATAATATTAATAAAACAACTCAACCATGGCACAGTTATAAGTCTAAAGGCTAATGATAGTGAATATATTTTACACAGAAAATATTAGTTTTTGTTTAAAAATATATTTTGAACAAAATTGCCGAAATTTAGGTTTGTGACATATATTAAATCTATGAATGGAAAATTTCGTCAATCGTAACTGATAACCCCATATCAGAGGGGAAATGTAGACTGTAATTTTTAAATAAGACCATTATCAATATTTAGAATATTAGGATCAACGATCGTAATTGGAAACATAAAGATACCAAAAACATAATAAATACTAAAACTGATAAGAATATAACACAAGTAATTTAATTGCTACATGCTGAATCATTATATTTGTAAGTAAATAGAAGATGACTTGTGAAATAATGAAAAACTTAACTAAAAAAAAACTTCCATTAATAATTTTTTCTTTTAAAAATATAAATATTTTCCTATCAATTGGTGTATATCCTATCGAAATTAATATGGCTTATTTACTTGGCCATTTAGCATAATGAATTTTACTAGGTATAAATTATAGTTTTAAAAAAAGCTGAAAATTCATATATTAAAACATTCATTATAATTTTTTTTTAAATCTATGATCCCAAATATTAAGTATAAAAAATTCTGACAACAATAGTTTTGAGAACATTTTTCTAATCAACATTCTCTGTTTCAATTTAGGGAGAGAAAAAAGTATGTTGTTATAAAATAGTAATTTGCATCACCTACAATCAAAATTGTCATCATAAATACTGGTTTATTTAAAAGTAAGTTTTGAAGATTATTAATGAGTGATAAAAGAAGTTGACAAAATGACAAATGAACAAGCCGGCAAAAGGCAAGGTTTGTTATCTCCAAGACTTTTCATAACTTTCCCTGGCAGAAACTGAATTTTATCCTATCGCATTGAAAGGGGGAAAAACTAAGTAAACCAATTTACTAATTGGTGAACTTTGGCACAATTCAACTTTCATCGGTGAGCAACATACGAAAAATACAAATTACTCTGACAAACATGTCAAACATATTTGACAGGGATGTGAAACAAATACAGGGCAATATCATTTTGTTTTTTTTATTTTTTTTATTGCCATGCTGATTTCCAACAAGCCAAAATCTAAAGCTAAGGATGATTATGGACAGTAAAGCCATTAAACTGATTTAAATTTGATTCGTTCCTGCAAATTTCTTCCTTTTCTAACTAAAGTAAAATATTTAGACTTTAATTTTTAAAAATCACAATTGGTAAAGAGAATCAAAACTGATTTACAAATTGTGAATTCTTAGAAGTATTTTACCTTTATCTAAGCTAAAATCAATTAATTTCATCTTAGCACAACTCATATTATTATTGGATTAGCAATAGGGAGGAACTAGTAATAATATATTACGAGCCCTAACAGGCACTCAAAATTGCCAAATAAAAAACATTTTTAATTAAACCATGAATGTAAAACAGAGGTACTGAATAAGGAATTTAAATTTTTATTTTGAGGAATTTAAAACAACTATTTTAAAAATATGTCTTCATATGTTTAAATATAAATTATTTCATGAATCCCTAAACTTATATAACACAAGATAAAACTTACCATGATTAACCAAAAATAAATACAACTAAATACTACAATTTTTTATAACGGCGAACTTAAATATATTTATGATAATACTAATATCAGTAATTTTAGAACTTTAGTCGATTACAAAAAATTTATACATTCTTGACTCAAATGATGTTTTTTTTTAAAATTAATATTATTTTTTTACAAAATTTTATTATAATTTAGACATTGTTAATTTCACAACACCTGCTATCTGGCACAAGTATGTTTTATACTAATGGAAAGCAGGCCCTAACAGAAGAATAAAAAAATTACTTTTATAATTATGCACTATTTAATTATTTGTTGACTTCAAATCCAAAAAACTGTATTATCTTTTGCAACTTCCATTTTGGTGAAATAAAGATTAACTATTTATTATTATTAGAACAGCAAGATTAGCATACCAATATGGTCAGAAATGACCCAACTATATGTTCTTATTTATTAACATATTTTGTTACTGAGGGGCGAACACTTTAGAAGAACAAGAAAGCAAAGAAGAAAACCACGATTAGTTTATACCGTTGAGTTTATTTTCTGAATCATCACTTTGCGTCTTGAGGAAAAATAAACAAAAAATATTGTTATTTGCTTATCGACTTTCAAAGGGGTTTGAAAATTATAAAAAATACTTAATTGTTTGATAATAAATTTCAAATAAAGCATTTTTTCCACATGAAGGTGGAACTTTAGACGTATTTTTAGCCAGTCGATCTATTTAGATAGAAATAGGTAAAAACTTTGTTTTTAATAAGTACAGTATAATGAGGAAAATGTTGGCTTTACAAATATGAAACTTCTTACCAATACAATTTATGTCATTTTATTGGTAAATAAGTTTTTTTTTAGTTGTTTCTAACCTTACAAAACAGTCTTAGAGAGAAACCAAGAAGTGCTGTTATTTGTATTGATTGAAAATTAAAGATGCTTGATATTAAAGAGATTGGCAGTATTTTCCAATGTCGGCAGAATTCGTAAAAACTTTTTTCCAACGGGGATTTGCAACTGCAGAGGTTTATGAACCCCCACGGTTAGTTTTTTTTTTTAAATAAAAAAAAGCCCATTTGTAAGTATGTCGAGTACGAACGCAGGGCCACTGGATTTGAAGCCTGGACATTTACCTTACAGTGATAGCGCTGTGTCGCCAAAACCATTGCGGCCACGGACACCCCAAATTTTGTTTTTAATATTTGAGAAGTGGAAAAGCAGTGGTATTTTAGTGTAAATATGTGCTAATCAAATTGTAATTTTTTTAAATGTAACTTTTGTTAAAATACAGATATGTTAGTGACCTCTAATTTTAGAAATCAAAGATAAAAACATAGCTGTATTAATCTATTTAAATGTATGTATTGTACGATGACTTTATAATATAAAGTAAAATGAATGCAGAATACTGAAAATTAGGGAATTCTTAACGATGGCATTCTTCACAGACTTTGGTCAGTTGTATGACAAGATTTTGACTTTGGTCACGAATAAAAACAGACCCAATAAGTGACCCAATGCAGGTTCAGCATTTCACAGACTCACAGGCCAACTCCCAGTATCAACTTGATTATCAAATCAATTGCTTGAAAACTTTATACTGTTCTTTGGTGTTATCTATCCTCAGGTTTGGTCTCTTTTTGGACAAGTTTTTAAAATATTGTTCTTTTAAATTGCATCTACATTTTATCAATTTCAATCAAATATGAACTGTTGTATCAATTGAATTAGAATTAAGAAGGATCTGTGTGTAGTTTTATGACAATTTGGTTTGGATTAATTTTGTAAGTAGAATTAATTACAATGTTTCTGGAAAAAAAGTAGGCACACTAGGCTATTTGATATTATTCATTGAGTTTACCATATCTAATTATATTAATTTTATAACTTTAAATGTGATTGTTTATAGTCAACAATTTAAGTATGTTAGTATGTTTAAGTGCTGTATTATAACTATTAGATATGTCAGGTTTGATAATAAAGGAAACTATGCCGGTCAGTAATGACGACTCTTCATATAGAGCAACATATGTAGTATTAAACATAAGAAGTATTCCAGAGCGTTTAATTTTATTATAATATTGGTAAACACTTAAGAAGCTGTTGACTAGAATAGTATTTGGTTTCTTTGGCCAATATTTATATGTTAACATTTTCAAACAAAATAGGCTTATTTTATTATGTATTTCTGAGTCGAATGCCATTAATTTTTAGGACAAATTCTGACAAAAACTGTCACATTATTTATTTGTGTTTATTGAATTTAACGATGTGTAAAAATGATGCTTATTTATTTGTAAAACGAACATAAAATAGCATAGAATTCCCAAGCTGGCTGAATTTTGGGAATGCCAGACTTGAAAATTACCCGTTGAATACAAACGATAATTTCTGGTAAAAATTGCAGAATTTTATTGCATTTTTCTGCCCCCTCCTCAGGATATCAGAATACGAAGTTTAGTATAAGGAAAAAATAAAAAGAATAATAAGTTACTTTTTTCTTTCTGGGAAAAGGAGGTGACGTGATTGATTTTTCCGTATGTATAAAATTTGACAAGATGATTGCAATTTTACCTATTGAATATTAATGCTGAAATGAAAATGGATGTAACTGGACTATTATATATGTAGTTTATATTATATGAAAATAATTAAATAGGATGTTTCAGTTGTTTATTATTTGTATATTTCCTTTCTGACTTTAATGTAACAAAGCTAAATAATAGGCAAAAAAGTGTGAATTTTGTATTTATTTATTAAGATTAAAAGATGCTTTAAGATAGATTGCAAATGTACGGTTTGAATAATTAAGTGGAATTGAAAATATATTATATACTGAACTGAATTGACTGAATATATTATAAGTATTACACTGCTCTCTACCTAATGAGAACTTGATAGTCCGAGCGTTCCAGCAATCCAAACTGGGGAAAAAATTTATGAAGTGAGAATTTAAAAGAATTTTTTTTTGGGGGGGGAAGGAGCGTATGAGAATGAGGGTAAGAGAGTAAGAGAGAGTGAATGATGAAGTGTGAAGAAAAGAGAAGGGTGAGTGAGATTGTGTGTGTGAGTGTGTGAGAGAGAGAGAGATGGAGAGAGAGAGAGAGAGAGAGAGAGAGAGAGAGAGAGAGAGAGAGAGAGAGAGAGAGAGAGAGAGAGAGAGAGAGAGAGAGAGAGAGAGAGAGAGAGAGAGAGAGAGAGTGCATGAGGCAGTGAATGAAAGAAAAAGAGAGAGAGAGTGCATGAGACAGTGAATGAAAGAAAAAAAGAGAGAGAGAGAGAGAAAAAGAAAAGAGAGTGATTGTGAGTGAGGGGTCACACGAACGAACACTTTAGAAGATTTTCATTTTCCACAATTTATTTTGTCCAGTGAATCCCTGACCTCTCTTCACTACTAAAAAATGCAATGTTAGATCAATGAACATTAACATTTAGTAAAATGTACCTACTGGTTAAAATTGAGCGAAAAATAAGAAGCCATTAAGGAAATGTTATAAAATACAAAAAAAAAAAAGATTTTTTAGGTTTAACTTTTTTCTTATGTATTTTTTAGCTCTGTAATCCGAATTCTATCCTGCAGAAATTAGTTTGGATTACTGAGAGAGCACTATACTTGTAAATCAGCTAACTTGGAATGTTATTTTATTTAAATATCCCCCCCCACCGGTGTGTTTATTTTCTGACCTTAGCGTGAATTGTTGCTAGATAAGAGACGAACAGGAGATAACATGATTTATTTATTTTTAATCCAATTATGCTACGGTGTTTTAAGTGCACTGAATGCAGTTTTGTTCTCGTATCTCTTGGAATTCTTCAGGGCCGGATTCACGGACGGTTTTTCCCCAAGATTAACTGAAAATAAAACACGACGAGGAAAAGGTTTTTGGTTTATTTTCCGACCTATTCTTCTCATAGATAGACTGAGGAAGTTACGATTAAATTGTTAACGGTGATTGTTTCCCTTTAAAATGTCTATGAGGAAACTGCGTTTCCGATTTTTCCGTACGGTTAGATTTTAAGATAAAGCTGAGCCAAATCACGGGATATCTAATTGTTTTATTTTTGTGAATTTTTTTTAAAGCTGAGAATCGGCATTTGTGAAAGGGAGACTGGTTTAGAAAGTCAAACGGTGCCAGTTCGATGGATTTTCTCTGTAGATTTTCCTCTTTTTTTTTTTTTCTTTCAGACGGCCGATAAGGGAAGAAGTGAAGCGAGAGCGGTGTTGTTTATCCCGATTGACAGCGGTCGAAATAAATAAATAAAACGTAAACATACCTTGATTCCCTTGTCCTTTCATCCGCTGGGCGGCCCATGAAAAACAAAGAAAAAAATCGAACGTTAGCCAAATCAAGATGGAAATGAGAAAAAAAGCCTTAGCCGTGTCTGGGACGGGTCCCGGCTCGGCTGAAAAGGGACGAATCCGTTGAAAAACACGTCCATTGCACCTACCTGGTCTGTCACGCCTGCTGACATTACCTATATCTCGTCTTGATGTTGGAGCCTAGGATTGAAAGGGAGGAGACGGGCGAGCCCGCGGTTGGAACGACGGCCGGCGGCAAACACACCAGAGACGATGAAACGCTACAAAACCCCGTCCATGGGGATAAGAACGAGCCGGACAACAAAAATATTCGCCTAACCGACTGGAAATATGGCGACAGTCGACCGACGGTGGATTCCGGACGGGCGCTCGTGCGCAGGCGCCGAAGAGAAAACAGCTGGCGACCTCGATAACGACTTAAAACGCAATTTCCACTATTTACGCGAATATCGGGTGAAATTATTCTGAGGCGTCGAGGAAAAATGAACCGATCCCTGTTTCAAACCGGGTCCCGATCGCCGTGGAAAACTAAGAGACAAATCGTTCAAACGGCCATCTCCTCCATTAAACTTCAACCCCCCAGGTAAAAACGAAGTCGGCTTTTTTGTACGACCTAACGATAAAAAAAAACTCTTTGTACATTCCCATGAAAAAGTTTATCTTTTGTGTTAAACTTGATCATTTTTCACTCTTGAAGCTTTCTAATCAAGTTGGTAATCAACAAAAAAGATCGGCCATCTTTATTACGTGGGCTAAAGGATTACAAAGCAACGAGGAGCACAGAGAAAAATAATTTTCAACAAATTCCAGTCCTTATTAATTTACAATAAACCCATTAATACAGATTGCCTATCCCCGTCTAATATTAATAGCTCAACTAGAAGAAAATCACTCTCTCTCCCTCACACACACTCACTCACTCATTCTCTCACATACAGAACTCATTACTCTCTCTCTTTCTAGCTCGCTCACTCCCACCCACTCTTTCTCTTTTTATATTCTTTTTTCTTTTTATATGTAGGAGAAAAACATCAATGATTATAATTGCCTTTGTACTACCAGTGGTTTGTTGGAAATTATGGAAATTTATATAAGTTTATATATATATATATATATATATATATATATATAAAATAATTTCTCGTTTTGAGACTTTGGATTACTTGTTCAGTTTTTTCTGTAGACGAATGGCCGACTTTTGCGCAAGTATCGAACAAACTTGAACTTGCAACCGGTGTTTACATACCAATGTTTACATTGGTATAGATGTGTCGACACAAATAGCTAATGGTTGAATTATATAATATACACCTGTGACATAAATTCTTCACTTTAGCCACGATTTCTGCCTGACATAAGTATCATGCCATAACTGTCACATGTAAACGTACCAATAAAGATCTACTCAAGCCATCATTATTTTGGACGTCTTAAGCTTTTTCACTCCACAGAAAACTAAAGTTTTTCTTAGTTTATTCCGTGATAGTTTAATTAATTTAATTTGTTTATTATTTTATTTGTTTATTATTTTATTTATTTATTTATTTATTTATTTATTTATTTATTTATTTATTTATTTACCACCGAATACCTGGCTTCGGTCAACCTTAATATTCTATCTCACCGTGGACTCAACTATAAATAATTTATAATGATATAAAAAAATCATGGCTGTTTAAAACTTATAAAAATTAAACAAAAAGAAAAAATATGTAATATTTTTTAATAGTTTTATTTTTGGATGTTATCCCAGCTCCTCGCTCCATTTGTAATCCTTTAGTGCGTTCGTTCTTCTCCCCGCCACGTTGCGACTTCCATAAAGCACAAACTCCATTACGTTCTCTCACTCGGATCGGTGAACACGTACGGTGTACAGTAGCGTTCTCGCCTTTTTTGGCCAACCGTGATTTTTGGGTATGTATTAGAATTTGTTTACATTGTTTTCACATTTAAACAAACTCGAATGTTCTGTAATAATAATTGTCATCTTTTGTCCCCGTCTGTAGGTTCTAGTAGACGAAAATGGTCGCACAGAAAAAACAGGTAAGACCACGTGTTTCAACTATGTATTTTCCTTATTTATTCTTACGTTTGTTAAAGGTTTATACTATTTCTTCTTTTATAAGCTCTATTAGCAAATTGCATCGTAATTCTTAACATAGATTTGATCAATTAAACTTAAAATTTATTTTTAGCGTAATATAGGTTATAATTGGCAACGTGGACTTAAACTCTATTGCACGATTTTTTTTTGGACTCATTAGAATTGTTTTAAACTCTTTAAAATACTCCATCATATGCCGTTTAACCCAGCTTAATGCAAATGCGATTAATATAAAATTCCACGTGTTGGTTTTTTCAAAAACCAGACCCTAGAGATGCTACAAGGACTTTTTGTCAGTTTGAGCTGGGCTAAAGGTTGTTTATTCCAGTCGTTTGCCCTCGTTCGATACTGGTTAAATAGTAAATGTAAACTTACACAGTAAACTACACCGGCAGCTGTGTTAACCGAGCGGTTAGCGTGACTGTTGGCTCATAGATGAAGTTTTCGGTTCGATTCCCACCGTTGCCCTTTGAATTTTCTGAACACTCTTCCCTTTGTAAAAGTGAATACAATATGATTATATTGTTTCTGGCCAATATGGAAAACGTAAGGACGTCTGAAGATGTTAAAACTATTCTTCTCTATGACAAGCCATCACAGTTTTTGGTTGGTACCAAATCCTCATTATTCAAGTTGTTGGCCCATGTTCAAATACTGGTGGTGTAGAAAAAGTAGGTTTTATTCCCACCTTTGACTCTCGAATATCCTAAATACTCCCTCTATAAAAATGAACGCAATATGATTCAATGACCATAAAGAAAGCGGTCTTTGAAAATGTGAGGGCTACTCTTTTTGTCTAGTCCAACGGAATTTGGACCAAACTTTTTTCTTCCCAATCCTTGGCCCCCTTCAAATTTTTGTTGGTTAAATGGTTAAAATGTAAAACTACTCGGATGACTGCGGTAGCCGGATTGCTAGTGTGGCAATTTTTTTTAATAGTATTATTTCTGATATTTAATAACCAATCTGTGAATTCAATGGAAACTCCATCCGCACGTGTATTCTTAGACTATTTGAATTTCTGAAAGTATTAGTTGCACCTTGAATCTGCATAGAATATGGACCTGTTCTCTTAGATCTTGATTGTTATAATTTGAAATTGTGTTGGAAAACTGTTTATCATAGGTGACCATAAAAATCTGTGCCTCCCCTCCCCATGATTCATAGTAATGAAAAAATCGGCCCCGTTTCGTTGATGTTGGTTACATTACTCTCCCCAAAAAATTTTAAATGCATTTTGTAGACACATGTGGTGGCGACTTCTAATGATCCTTTAATACAGATCTGAGCCTACAATGAAATTGCAATAGTTTCCACTTGGAAAGAACTTTGCCAACGATGTGGAGCCTAACGCTTTCCATAAAATCTTCCCTTACGTAAAATCACAAGGCCCTAAATAGATAGTTGCTGTCAGTAGTTACCTCACTTTTAGTCGGGCTTTACCCCCGAGAATGGTGAGAAGGGAAAACTGTCTTAAGGTTAGCCCTGAAAAGGGCTGGTTGGAATTTGATTTCAACACGTCAGTGGAACACATATTGAAATACTGAATATCTGTTCCCTCGATTAAAAGAAAAAAAAAACAGAGGGAAGAGATCTTGTAATAAAAAAAAACTTCCATAACTTAGCGAATTGTAATACAAATCCGTTTTTAGTGAATTTTTTAATTTGATTAGTCTAAAATAGCTGTTTAATACTGTAAATATTGTAAGTGTAATTGGGTTTCCGTAGCAAGAGGGGGGAGGCAAGCATTGTTGCGACTCACGATAAACTGTATGATGTGCTGGGTGTCCCCTCTTGTTCTCATTTGGTTAATAATAAAATTATCCTTATATAATTACTATTGAATCCTGTTTAATCCTTACTCTTGTTTCTAACTTCTGATTAATAGTACTTCTTTAAAAAAAAAGATAGTCATGTAAAATCAGTAAAAAACATAAACCAGCTAACTTCCCGATTAAAATAAGTACTGGTAGCAATTGATTATAAATTTCAAATCAGGCTTATTTTGTAGAAGAAATGTTCCTCTTTCCGACAATGTATAATATGACATGATTTCTTTAAGTTTAAATTGAGAAAATAGTGAGAAGTGAAAAATTGTATTTAAGCATTTACACCATTAAAATCGTACAAGTCCTTTTCTCTCACACTTCAGCCAAAACTTTTTTAATGTTATAGATTGATTACATTATGCTGCTATTGCCTATGATGTCATTTTTGTATTTGCTACTCTTGAGTCTAATGATGAAAAACCATAGCTGAGGCTTTAGCAATTTAATTCAACTTTATATTAAAATTTTAAACTTTATGATTGTTTTATTTGTATTATTAAGTTATTTTTTATGTATTTTTTCAGAAAAAAGCATTGGAGAGTATCAACTCTCGTCTTGCCCTTGTCATGAAATCGGGCAAGTTCGTCTTGGGGTTCAAGCAGACACTGAAGACTCTTCGCCAAGGGAAAGCAAGGCTCATCATCATCGCCAAAAACACCCCTTCATTAAGGTGAGGCTGAGAAGTAGGTCTATTTAGACCTATGGAGTAGTCTCAAATATTTAAAAGTGCTGAAGGTTGCTTAGAGCTTGTGATTCAAATTCAAAGGAATCGCAGCCTCATTGGCTTCAGCGTGAGTAATAGCAATATGTATATTGTCTTTATTTTGCTTGCATATTCAAGTTTAATTTTAAATGGCCCAATGATGATATTTTATTTGCTACTGCTGAAAGTTGTATTGATGAGAGCATGTATTGAGGGCCCCAGTCTTAATTGGATTTTATTTCAATTGATTAATTACGTTTTGTTGATAGTATTCATCAACAAGAAAATAAATTTGTAAGATTTATATTACAGAATGTTATTATTATGCTCTCAAGTTTTAAATGTGTTCAATATAAAGGCCCTTTTATACATTTTTTTATCAAAAAATTGTAGGTTTAATATTCTGCTATGGGAGCAGTTCATACAGAAACATTTTACTTACACAGTAACACTTTTTGTGATCAAAACTGATGTTCAAACCGACTCATATTTTTCTGGTAGATGCACTAGGAAAATAACCTCTTAGTTTTGAAACCTGAAACTAAAATTAAGGGATTCAGTACTTTGTTTGTCTAATTTATTATTTAAATTTCTTATTTTTTCCCTTTCCTTTGGTAACGGAAAAAATAGACTTGAAAAAGACATTGATTTCAACTGTGGGAAATGATGGTTTGAACTGGTTTATTTTTTTAACTGCTTTAAATTTAAAGAGAGTTATAGAACACGTGCCTAAATCTAAAAAAATTTCTTTATTTAAGGATCGTCTATAAGACCACAGTAGCTGAGTGGTTAGCGTGAGAGACTCGACTCTTAGACCCCGCGGTCGTGGGTTCGATTCCCACTCACCTCTGGCCCTTTTTTCAAGGGGGATTATGCATAATATATTGTCTGGCATGTATATGCATAGTTCATGAGGCCATTAAAAAATAAAAAAAAAATTAAGGATCATATTGCTTGTAGTCTTATTTGGGGAATGGGCATCAAATAAATGTTTCCTCCAGAGTTACTGGAGGGAGGAAAAAAAGGATCATCTAAATAATCCAAGGTGCACAGCTTCAATTTAAATTTAAATGTGTGGTGATTAGTGACAGTTAATCGATAATCATTCAGAAATCGTGAGATGAGATGTTTGATCACACCAGACCGCATCTCACGATCTTTAAATTTAAACACAATATTTACAGTTTCAACAAAGGGAAGGAAACTGGATTGGTTTGAAAATTTTGAAATAAAAAATGTATAATTAAACACGGAGATAAACGAATAAATAATACATATACAGTTGAATCTTGATAATTCGAAACCCAAGGGACCACAAAAATAATTAAAATTATCAAGGGTAAAGAAAAAAATTGTTAACAATTTTTTATTACAAATTATTATTTAAATTTTAAATAAAATCATAGTAAAAATAATGAAAAAGCACAAATAGATCAACTGTATGATTGAACATAGTTACGAATTATTTAAAAAAATCGTGAAGTGATTTTCATTTTAATGGGGCCTGGTATCTCTTGTATTTAAATGATTTTCCGAAGTGACCAGTGCTGAGAACACATCGACATAACACTGAGTGCAGGGAAAAAAATTGAGAAAATTCAAGGAAACTTAAGATTGTAAAGAAGAAGTAAACAATACGTGGAAATTTAGAGGAATACATTAACAAACAAAAAAAGTGCAAATTTTCAAGATGAGAAGTGGCTCCATTTCGATTAATAGCATGTTTTTTCTCTCTATTACGAAAACTGTTGTATTAACGAGGGTATCAAAAGGCACAGAATTTTCAATTTACCGAAGTGACCTACTGAGGAGTTGTATTGCCAAGAAATTCGAATTAACAAGAGTCGACTGTATTTTGATTTAGGCCTAATTTTAAACCTGTACTTAACTGGAATTCGACATGCAAATTAATCCTCAATTTAAAATTATTTTTCTTACAGTATATATTAGTATAATATTTAGTTGTGTTGTGTTTTTTCACACGTTCAAAATTGAACTTCATGAAAAACCAGCTTCTTGTGTTTGTATTGTTTCACAGTCTGATGATAATTTATTGCTCGAAATCCAGATAGCTGTTAAAATCAGTTTGGGAGTAGAACTACTCTTCCCAAAAAATGCTTAAAATTTGGAGTACAAAAAGGAAAGTTCAGTTCGGTCCGAAAGATGGATTTCACACCATCACCTAGGTCGAGGAGTATTGAATATGGGAAAGCAATTAGTAAGTTGATTAACATGAGCGCTGCTTACTTGTTCAATTGATATTTTCATAAAACAACTTACCTTGTGCAAAAGAGCATAGGAAGCATTGGCTGGACAAACTATGCACTGAAAGGCAAAAACCGTGGCCACTCTTAATATTTTTAATTATCTCTTAGGCAATCATCCATTGATTATCTCACTACAATATTTGGTCCGTTATAAAGGATTAGAGGCAAGTAAAACAGATGAAATGTATCACTTTGTGTTTACTTTTGATTTTGTAAATATATCTTTAAATAGTCATTTGTTTTTTGTTGGTTTTTCTGTAAAGTTTCATTTGTTAGCACCACTCAGATATTAAGAGGGTAAGGACTTTTACTTTTTTTTTTTCTAGTTCTTTCTTAGTTTTTGCATTAATTGTTGCAGCCAGATAGTCTATGAAGGCAGTGCATTCGATTCTGGGGCTCTAGTCTTCATAGTTTGGCTATGAGGGTGTCGAAAATGCCATTCTAGCAAGTAGGTTCTAGCATGATCCCTGGGCAATCTTTTGCTACATGGCTATTGAGTTCTTAAACTCAATTTTAAGCCTTTCAATTTTCAAAATGACTCCTTACTAGTGAGAAGAGGTTTCTTGGGCAGTTTTCCTTTTTGAGTTCTTCCAGTAGGAAGGATCATTGTAAGTTGTCAAAAGCTCCCTGTATGTCAAAGAACCCAGTTAACCAGAATTTCTCTTTGCTTTGTTTTATGTCATTTTTTAATGTTAGAATTGCGTCGTCAGTAATGTTGTAAATATAAGCATAATTTCATCTGCTGCATGTATCCAATTTAATGTATATTTTCAGGAGGTCAGAAATCGAGTACTACGCCATGCTTTCCAAGACAGGAGTCCACCACTACTCCGGAAACAACACAGAGCTGGGTACAGCCTGCGGGAAATACTTCAGGGTGTGCACACTTTCCATCACAGACCCTGGAGATTCCGACATCATTAGGTCCATTCCTAGTGATGGTGGACCAGCACAGTAAATAGTTTATATAAAATAAATTTTACTTATAAAAACTGATTTTTTAAATATTATTACAACTTTCCTTTCTTACTTAACCTACTTCCTTTTCCTTGTGTATTCATGTACAAAGTTTTGCCAGAAGTTTCAACTTACTATTAGGGCTGAGTAGAACAAAACACCTTTTTATTTTAAATGTCTTATTTTATTTGCTATGCATTTTTGGCCACATCCGTTTACCCTCTTCAGAGCAGTGGAGTTCTGTTTTGATTAAATAACCATTTTGAAGAGAGGACGAGAAAGTGGCCTGAAATACATAGCAATAAAATACAAGGCAATTTGAACATTTGTGTTTAGTTCAACAAAAAACCAATATTGAAATTTTTTTCTACCAAATAAGAATGCAAGAAAACAATCGGAAATTGGTAGTGTATTATCTTATTGAAGTTGTAAAAAGCAAAAATGCAGTATTAAGCTACCAAGCAATCATATAAACCAAATCAAATTTTTTGTGGAATATGCACATGTTAAATATTGTATTGCCATTACACTGCAAATTACGATGATATGATAGTTAAAAGAGGCTCCAGACATGCGGGATTTGCCGAATCCTGACTAGTGGGGATGGGTGCTCTGTTATTTGCTAAGCAACAGTATTTGGTGCTTGCCTAATTGTTCGTTTTCTTGTCTGCTTCAAAGTGCACGAATACTAGTGAAATAACCAAATTCATATCATCCACACATTCAGGAATCAACTACTGTATGTATATCAACTGTCGTCATCAAACAACACTGCTATTTATTTATCAATTAAAAACGATTCCTATTAGTATAGATGTATTCATGAAAGAATCAGTGTTGATTCTGTCGGTTAGGAATGGATTGGCCCAATATTCAGTTCCTCTATCTGCACCAAGGGGAACCAATAATTTGGAACGCTTCTCTTCCAAATCACATAAATCAGAACGAGTTGTTCGATCCGTGGAAAGTAAGATGGGGCAAGTTTTCTATGAGATTTGTGACGAGTTTGTAGCCACTACAGAAAACAGTAACTGAACTTCATTGTAGTCCACCACAATTGGTAAAAATAAGTTGACGCTGTGGCTGGTGAATATTCGCTGTTTCCACACAAACTTGATGGTTGTACAAACCCCCGTAGGTTACACATAAGCACACTATTTGGAGAATGTCAAGATGAGCATCACGAGACTGCAAATATTCGGTGAATACCGCCTGTCTGGAGCCACCTTCAAAAGACTACAATGTCGCCTTCATAGCATTATTGTAAATTATATGATCACATATTTTATCTTACTCGTTCTATGGTACACAAGTTATAAACAAAAATAAGTGTATGAAAAAACTAGTGCTTACAGTGTTAGCATCAAAATAGAAACTGGTTATGCAACCCTGCACAACACATTAAGGGCCATCCGCTTGTACTAACTATTTATTTTATTATAATAGATAATATATTTTTAATGATAGTTCTTGCTTCTTCCAATTTATATTCATAATTTGCAGTATGTATATTTTTTTTTACAAAGCCTTGTTTCTCTTCATCTATCTTTCTTTTTAAAAATATGTATTTTTTGTAGCCAATCCGGATTTGTATATATTACAAATGTAATCACTGTATGTTGTTATATCACTAGTGTATGTTGTTCTTGACACACCAGTATGCCGACGTTGCACCTGGAGGTCATGCTATGAGAAGCCAGCCACTCAGTGTGAGGGAATAAGGGGCATATAGGTCTCAAGGCTCTGGTAATTAAGGACGTTGCGGGATTTTGGGATTGAGAGTGTGTAGAGGAGGGCCCAAGCTGTGTGGAAAGAGTGGTTGTGAAATGGAGATTAGTTCATGGACAAAATGAATGTTGAGGTTGTGGATAGTGATATAGTAAGGAGCTTTAACAATTTGCCTGAGTACTTGATTGGATATTGGATGGCTTGGCAGAACCCCAGTTCTACTCTGTATGTCTAAAGTGGTCGAAGTAAAGTTTTGCATAACACTAGTCGAGTCTTGACAGTCGGGGGATTTTGGTCCTAAGAGTTCATAATAGTGCAAGTTTTCTGTTAAGTTGCTGTCTTCTTGTGTGGGGTATTTGACTTGATTAGAAGTCTATATCTATTGTTTTTTCTATGTGAATATACATTTTCCTTCATTCACTCTTGTACTCCACTTGGCACCACCACCAGATAAGCTCAAGGTGTTCTTGTATGTTGGAAGTAGTTTGGGAAGGATTCAAGTACAGGATTTGCGTTATCATCCACATAGATTGTGCTCATATGGTATTTGGGGTGTGCAGGTAGTTCAGCAGTATAGATAATGTAAAGGATGAGACCAAAAATGCTCCCTTGTGGTACGCTGGCTAGTATTGGTCCGATCTCCAAGAACTCTGCTTCACCTCACTCTGAAACAGTACTCATTTTAGGATGGTGTTCCATATCAGCAGATGACTGGATGGTATCTGAAAGGTCTGTTCTACGAATGCAAAACCACAAATGCCTACATTGAAGGCCAAGGGTTTCTAATCTTTCCAAACATGCTTGGGAACTCACCGAACCTCCTGGAGCTACAGCAGTACCACCAGCGAGTGACCCACACACACGGCAGTAGCAGTTCAATGTGTTAAAAAAAATGAGGCTTTGTGAACTGGTTAGCCAGGTTTCAGGAAGATGATGTTCAAATATTTCCAAAATAAGGGGAAATGTGTAGTGTGGAATGTACAATTGTAGAAGTATGTGAGGAATACAATAGCTTTTTGAGGGAGTAGGTCAAAACCGGGGGCTTTTGCTTTCTGTAAGTGAGGCAGGATATAAAAAACTGTCCTTGAAGTTTATGCTCATTGTTAAAATTTGTATAATATTTTAAACTTTATTTAGAAAAATTGTGCCAAGAAAAACACGTTTAATCGTTCTATAAAATGTATTAATTTCATCAGAATAATTAAATGTCATTGGTAGTGAGTAAAAAATCCTCAAAACTTCAGCTTTTTTTTTATTAGGTATTAAAAGAAAACTTTTAATAGAACCTAAAACTTGTTTGGAAAAACGTTTAAAACATTGCAGAACGTGAATGTAAAAAGTATTAAACTAGTAAGATCGTAAATTTAAATTGTCTGATACATGAAACGACTCATAATTGGCAGCTTTATTTGTTTCTTGGATTCAGTGGATTTTTTTTTAAACGTAACAGTATCTTGTCTTTTATCTTCTTCACTCTTTGCAGTTCAGCACTTCTTCAGATAGTACGAGTATATAGCTACAACAGAAAGTTTTCAATGTGGATGGTATGTTGATATACGACTCAGTTCATTGAAACCTCAAAAAATTACAGTCTAATGGCCGTCTTCGACGGAGAGAGACAGTTTATGACTTATTTCTTTTTCACAAAATTATGACTGACACGAGACCCTTTTCTAATCCTAAAATAAGGTTTGGGGATGAGAATTATTCAATAAAAACAAAAGGAACTGTATAATTAATACAAGGAAAATGTTTTCTATATTTTACTTTGAAATACTTCAAAATAGTCTCACAATGAAAATTGTTATATTTTGTACAACCATATACAATTTGTAATTTTATTTTTTTCTTAATTTTTTAACTGGCAGAGTGATTTTTTTCTTCAATATTTATAATCTACTGCACAAAATTTTACAATATATTCTGATTATCTATATAATTCATTTCTACAATTCTAAAATACAATCAATAATTAGTAAATATATAATTTTTATGTATAATTGTTACACTTATCATGAGATTATCATTTCATAATATAGTGTACCTTTTATGTATATATTTATACGTGTATATAAAATAATGACCTAAATTAAAATATTAACCTAACCTACTTAGGTTCATGGCTAGCCATCTGAATATAACAAAACATTAATATTATTTTAAAAATATATATATATTATATTTAAAAAGCTGTTCTTTTCAAGTTTAGATAATAATTATTGGCTCCATGACATCTAAACTAAACTAATTATTTTATTTCCCAAAATATCAAGAATCCTAATCCAAAAAAAAGAAAGAACAAAATAAGACAAAATTTCCTTTATAAATTCAAAAAATGAGAATTACCACAATGGATATATATAAAAAAAAGTCTATACAATTACAAAAAAGAACAAATTCTGTACAATTTATAAAAGGAAAATTGTCAATAAAAGAAATACCCCGAGCCAATTGGAAAAGAAAAATAGAAATTTTTGAAGAAGTTAAAACCAAAAGTAACCTGATGTTTCAATCAGCCTTTGAAAATTATAAGTTTTTTTTAAAACGATATTTGATCACAGAAATCTCTAAATAAAATTAAATAAACAAAACGAAAACTATCAATTCAGAATTCTTGTAATTACATAAGATTTTAGTTATTGTTTTAATTAATATGTATTATATATATATCACCTAAACCCATTGACTGAAAAATACACTCAACAACATCAATGCACAATTATACATACATTTAAATTGTTAAAATACAATGAATTGCAATCAATATAATTACACTGAAACACTTTATTATACACATTGATTTTTAGAATTGTTGAATGCAAATAATAACATTTAAAAAAATTCAATTTGGGGGGGGGATCTTTCTTTTCCAAACAAGGCACATATAAAGAACTACTTACATTTTTACACAAGCACTAACACATTCCTACTTGTAGTTTACATATTAATCAATACATAATCACAAATTTATTTATTTGTTTTTTTAAAGAAAATTTCCAAAAAATAAAGAGGCTGTATTTGTAAAGTGAGATAGAGAGCGAAAATTCCTGAATTATCCTTAGTAATTTTTCTAAACTTACAATCTGTGGAAAAAATTCAAAAAAGACATCGGAATCATGAAAAAATAGTCAATAATAAAAAATATCTATAAACATTGGAAGTTAACTTTCTAATTTGCAATAATGTACATGATATATATATTGTTTCGGTTTTTTAAAATTTATATATATATAGAACTACATTTACCACATATAGACAATTAAATATCAAACTGAGTGCTCACATTTTACATCATATTCTTAAAGACAACAAATGTGCAATTTAAACAATATTTTTACATTTCATTTATTACATTATATAATAGATGTACACCTTAATGATTATATTAAGTAGTTAAATAAAAAGAAAACTAATTTATACTTCCCCCTCTTATACTGTCTTAGTATAAATTTGAAGGATCAAGAGAGGGATTTTTTTAAATTATTTATCATCAGTCTTTCTTAAAAAAAGCTGTTTTATTTCCTTTATATTGAAAAAAAATAAATAAAAAAAATTATAAAAACCGGAAAGAGGTGAAGCTATGTTTGTTTTACAATACGCATGAATGTTAATAAAAATTTATTTATTTACTTTTTTTATACGCGTTATTTCCATTCCAGACAAGGTTTTATGCAGATTTTGTCTTCAATGCTTAAGCCCCATTTAAATTTCAACACATTTTAAATAAAGAAAAAAAAAACGAAAGTTCTAAATAGATACTGAATTTTACTAATATAGAAATTTTCCAAGCAAGAGGTTCAATGGATAAAGCAAATTATAAGTAGTTTTTTGTTGTTATATTTTTAATAAAAACATGCACCAAAGTAAAAATCATTCCATCATTTTGCTTGTTAAAAAAGTTTTTCAAAAATAAAACTAGCATACTACGACTAAACAGATCATTAGACTTAAAACAAAAACAAACAAAAAAATATAGGAAAAATCTACAGACATAAAACATGTGCCAGTTTTTACTTATTGATCCATTATAAAAAAAAAAGGCAATGAGCAGTCGCAATAAAATAAGCAGAATATAAAACCTGTTTGAATAAATCATTGTTATAAGTGGTACTGGAAAAAGCATCATGTTATGGAATGGTTTTCTTTAATTTTAATAGCCGATGTGTCTGAAAAAAGTAAACATAAAATGTTGATACTGTGCAACTTCTTCAATTCAACGGAGATAATTTTTTTAAAAAGGAAAATTTATTTACCACCAACTGATATGACAGCATGACAGAGCCAAATTATTGGGAATTAACCTATATAACGAATATCATTACACTGTACAACATACTTAGACTGTCGCTAAACCAAACTTTGAGGCGATATTAACACACGGTTTTTCCATTTTTCTTCTTCTTTTTATAATACAGTTTTTGCCTAGGCAAATATTAAAAACTTAAAATATATATATATTATATATATACTATTTTCCATATATATATATATCATAAAAAATTATGTAAAAATCCATTTACAAATATTTACAGTTTTATCATTATATAAACAATTGTACAGTCTTGATTTTTTTTCTTTTTAAACAGATATACACGTCACTTTTATAGTAAGCTCGGTCATATTCGTGGACTACAAAAATAGAATAATAATTATAAATTTCATTTGCTAATTACAAAATTGGTGGTCCTTATGCTGTCTCGTCAGATGGTGGTATCCATGCCAAATATGAGATCATCAAAGCTGTCCTAAAAGTTGCAAAAAAAAAAAAAAAAAAAAAAGAGAAAAGAAAAAATGAAAGAAAAATTTATAAAATAAAGATACAATAGAAAAAAAAAGAGTAGATCCCACTTTTTTATTTAAATTTAATTTTTGTTTTTTAAAGACTGTCACCAAAAGATATATACAGCCAATTTGAAAAATTCTAATCATACTATCCATCATAAATTATTTCCATCGAGGAAAACACTTTTAACAAAATTGATTTTGCAATAAATATATCCATCTGTCAATGTATGTTCAACGATTCAAATATCTGTACAAATTTACACATGAAACGGAATGTAATTATAATAAAATGAAAAAGCTATAAAATTTCCAGTATATAAATATTTTTTTTTATTATTACATACATTTTTTAAATATCTAAAAATTCACTACCGATGTAATATAAGATTCTTTATTTTGTTTAAAAAGTCATTTGATATTACTCTAGAACATCTATATTATTGATTTTGAAATAGTTTTAAATTGATATAAGAATATATGTATAATACAAGATATATTATTATTATATATATGTGTGTAAACTGTAACAAGCCTATTCTTATATATATATATATAACAAAAAGGACAATCTATTATTCAAAACTTAGATTTTTAAGTTTTTGTACCTGTGAACCGATGCGATAATATACAAATGAACACCAATAATAAAATTCTACTTTATTGTTCACAAACATTCTGTGATGTTATTAGAGATTACGCTTAAATCGCGATAAAAAGCCAAATCGGGTGTTTTGGTTGTGACACCGAATATCCTACCTATTTTAATTTGTAAATTTTATCGATTTTATTTTTATTTTTAATTAAAAGTGGGATTTTCCTATTCAAGATTATTATTTTAATCGATCTAATCTGTTTATAAATCATGCCTAAAAAATTGGGATTTAACGTTTTTAAAGCACTTATCTTTTCCTCATTTTTTAATTGGGCGGTGTTAAGATGTGGTATAATTAAATATTTAATTACTAAAATTTTGAGCAATGCGTCTCATGTGCACTAAGCAGTTGTTAATTTTTTTCTTCCTATGTACATAGTAATGTGCAAAATTAAAATTCCAAATATACATAACAACAATCCGGGTTCAGTTCTAATTTGAAAAAAGTTATTTTTACTATAAACATTGGTCCAAAATGTAATTTATGAAAAAAAAAATTACATACCGGATTTAAAAAAGAAGTAAAGCTTGTAATAAATTAACTTGTATATACATTAATGTTATTTTTAAAATTATCTTCTAAGCCTGGGAAAAAGTAGGAATAACAAACAGCGCTAACAAATGTACACATTCGAAAAAATATTAACATTGTTATATGCAAATTAGTTAAAATGAAATTAACCTAAGATAATTCACTATCCAGTAGAAAAAAAATCAATACATTAATTAATGTTTGTATTCATGTATGACTTCTATATTACAGTTTTTGTTTTCAACTCTGTGACTATCACGCCGTTTCAACGATGGGACTGATGATGCTATTTAAAAGTTTTCTACAAATTATTTAATATGAGCAAGTTTTTGAATAAACGAATTCTATCCCTTTTGTCTAAATTTATTTTTATGTGTCTCTTTAGAGTGTTGTTTATCATTTACGGTCGTTCACACTGATGTAACTGAACGTTATTGATGTACATAGTTGACCCTTGCCTTTTTTTAATATTTTAATTTTCTTTATTATTAACTAACTGAAATAAAATGCCTGCTGAAGTGTTCGCAAGCTTCCTGAGGGGTAGTATAACCATTAAAAAGGGGGCACCGTGATTATTCAATGTTATAAAAAATATAATAGAAATAAAATAACATAAATTTATATTTTAAAATGAAATTGTGTCTTCTTTTCTTCATTTTTCTTTAATTTATTCCTTTTTTCTTTTTTTTTTGTGTAATTATAATTTTTCGGCGGCTATACACATATTGAACGAGGGGATTGTATTTACAACTTATTTTAAGAAAATACTCTACATCTTTTATAACAGGAGGATCTTATTCGTCACTCTAAATACATAAAAGATAAAATTTTTTTTTATACATTTAAAAATTAGGTTGGTCCGATTATACATAAAATTATAATGCCATATTTTACAACCCCAAAATATCGCTTGTTATTTTTTTCCTTTTGTACAATGCATTATTGTATAAATGACTACAGTGTATGATACTTACAAAATGAAAAGGCATGGAGGGGGCATGTATCCTATCTCAAATAATTTATTTGATGTATCATATATAGATATATACAGATTGTTGTATATACATATATATGATTATAATCCATATTTAAAGACACCGTCTGAGGCGTTATATACAAATTAAACATTTTTTTTCCAAAAGAACAAAAAAAAAAAAAAAATCAAACTAAACTAAACAATGTTTGCTCAACTAATGAAAATATTAAAGAAAAAAAAATTATAGAATTTCCCTAATGTTAAAATATTTATATGCATAAATATATACATATATGATTTCCATCATATATATATACAAAACTGTTTTTCAGAATGTTCTAAAAAAGAAACCATCAAATGTTAAAAGAAATGGTTATCAAATTTAGAGAACCCCATTTGTTGGTGGGCCGATTGGTCCCAGTTCTGAGACGACGACGACGTTATTGGCCGACTTCATAAAGAATTTTTCCAATTTGGCGATGATGTGCTTCCCATAAGTGTACTTTCTGAGCGATGCAAAATGAGGTCGAATCTTGTGCATCAGGACCTTCCTCTGTGAAGCTTCACACACGTCTAACATCTTTTGGACGACATAATTGGCGTACTGATCTTTCATCATCACGTGCAAAGCACTGGAAAAAAAAAAAAATACACATTGAACATCATATGAACGCTTTTAATTTTGTATTTTGTTGTGAATAACTCACTTGTCATTGAATCCGCAGACCTCTTCGATCAAAACTGCTCTTTCGGCTCTTGTTGCATGTGTGACACATTTCTCGACAACATTAGATGCAAACTTGTGTTGAGAAAGTGCAAGAACTTTGCCACGCACAGCTCCAATCAGTATTGCCTTGTCTTCAGCCTTGCCATGCTCTAGAAAAAAAAAAAAAAAATAAATAAATAAAATAAATAAATAAGAAACGTTCATGTGAAAACCACGACTATCAAAAATTACCTAAAACATGTTGGATGACATAATTTCCATATTGATCTTGAATTAGCTGGTCTGTATGTTGATGAAGTTCTTCTAAAATTGGAGCTGTCTGATCTTGAGTACAATGCTCCAAGATGCGCTGAATGACTCTGCATCCATATGGATGAGTGGACAAAGTGAATACCTGAAAAAGCATTAAAGCGATTAGAATCATAGAACACACGATAAAAATTACTACATCCCCCAAAACCATACCTGTCCTTGAAAAGCATTGATTATGAATTGCAATGCATGTGGATCGACACATTCTATGCACTTTTGAACGACATGATTGCCGTTTTGATCCTTGACACATTTCAAAACGTGCCCATCAAGCTCACGAACAATCTCAACTTGCTGTTCTCCAGAAATAGACTCCAAAGCTTTTTGAATTACTCTGCAACCGTACATTTGCAATGCCAAAGGCAAAACATGGCCTCGGACCTAAATATAAACATTAAAAATGGTTATTATAAACAAAATTCAATGGAAAAAATTATATATAATCAATGAGAACAGACCTTTTGAGCGAGTGTTGTCTTTTGCTCAGGTGTACCAAATTCAAAGAACTTCTGAATAACATAGTTCCCAAAAACATCAGTCATCAAGTTATAAGCAGCAGAGAGTATTTCAGAGAATACAAGCTGTTTTTCAGGCACAGTGGCTCTTTCAAGCTTTTGTTGTATAAATCTTGATCCATGCTGGTCCTGGGAAAACTCAACGATGTGATTCGCAAGGTCCCTCAGTTGCAGACTCGGATAGCGGTTGTTCCTGAAGTCTTCAAGGAGTCTAGAACGACCGGTTGGCTTAGAATCAAGTGGAGAAGCGGTCAAAGTGCGTGCAACCCCTCCAAGCTTGGCAAATAGAGATCCAGGGGTTCCGAGCACCCCTCCGCCGGGTGTTGTTGTCGACGTACGAAATTTAGCTTCTGCACCTGGTGCAGCTGACAAAAGCGATCGTCCTCCTGTCAAACCGCCCAACTGTAGTCCACCGCTGCCAGAGCCAAGAGGTGGCGGAGTGACCGACCCAGATGCAAGACCCAACGGACTAGCCGAAGCCGGTACTGTACCTGAAGAAGGTTAACAATTGAAATTGACTATTGCAAAATGTTGTGGTGCAAGATGTTACATCACAATGATCAGAGAAGATCATGATAAAGCATCAAAACCATAAATTATTCTTTTTAAAATAATATAACTTTGGCAAATGTAAAAAGATGATTTCAAAAATAAAATTATACACTTAAACACACTGTTTGTCTATAAACAAACTAGTCAGACAGTGCCTCACTACTTCATAATTAACAAACAGCTAAGACAAACGTCCATTAAGGTGTACATTTGTAGCAAAGAAGTACTGCAGATATCCATTTATCTGGACTTAAAAAGACTGGGACTTGTACGGATGATTGAAAGTCCGGATAATCCCAAAATTTGTGATTTTATTAGTACCATGTGATAAAAACGGAAAAAACACGAAAGTGAACACTTTTATTCATATACTTTATTTATATTATATATTATATACTTTATTTATATATTATTCATAGTCCAGACGTGTTTCTCGAAAAATTTGTAGTATGTAAAAAATACTTATCCGGCCTCTTCGGTAGTGTGACTAGTGGAAGGGCAATTTGGTGGGCCTTTACGAATTTCAAACAACAAATTAAAGGTCTCATAGTGGAATTATGAATTTAAAAAATTTAATATACATACATTGAGAATCATGAAAAATTTATAAAAAATGTGTTTAGTGACCGTTAATTAATGATTATTTGGAGATTGTGGGACTATACCACTATACACTACAATACCAAACCGCATCTCACAATCTCCAAATAATTTATAAATAATATTTTAACATACGGGTCTGGATATTTAAGGTTTTTAAAATTATTTTTACACACTTGTCAAAATGCAAACAAGTTTCTACATGTTATTATTGTTATTGTGTTAATGTTATATAATTATTAACTCATTTCTTTTGTAATGAATATTTAAAAACAATATTAAGTGAATGGACAAACTATGCAATGAAGTATATCAAGTGATTGCTACATCACATTCATACCAACATTTTTTCAGTTCTTGTACAAAAAAACACCCTTGGCTTTTGAAGATTTAGGCACGACACCCAAATTTCTAAGTAGGATGTAGGATTGGACTTTTTACTTCTTTAAGATTTGTATGAGCATTATTGACCTTTTATTGTTCTATTCTTTCATAATATCGTGGGGACAATTATTTTGATGATTGAAGGCGTTTTTATATTCATACAAAAACCCAACTTTTTTTTCGAATGGAGATGTTCTCTTTATAGATTAATTACTTATTTGTCTTAAATACAAGTGAGTTTGGGTAGATTTTAAGGCATCCCCATTTTTTATTTTTTTTTATTTAAGAATAAAGGAATATAATTTTTTACATACCAAGTGCTCCATAGCTTTGAGGCCACTTGGCTCTTCCATATTCCAAGGATGGGGAGTACGCCGAAGTATTTCTGTCAAAGGAATCTCTTCTACCAGTGCTTCCTGTTCCAAGGCCTAACCCTAGCAAAGAGAGATTTTTGTAAAGCAATTTAAAAAAAAAATACCTTCACCAATCTAACAGCCCAAGTAAAATAAAATAAACGCAACTAAACAACAGTGCACAGCAAATACTCCAGGTGCTTTATTTTGTACATGTGGTTTTCTACTAAACGGTGGTGGTTAAACTTGAAGAAATACACTAAAGAATTTCAAGAGACATACACATATAACAATAGGCTATGTACATATTTCATTTTTATAAAGGATTTACGGTGTCGGTGCAAATACATTTTACATTATATCCCAATAGGTTAAGCGAATTTTACACATGCATTAATAACAAACTACAATGAGGATGGGTTAAGGATGGTTCTCAGTTTGTTAGGTACCTGCACCGAGGGAAGAAGATAGACTCGAAGTTAGTGAAGCCAAGTTGTTGGAGTAGCCAGCGCTTCCACTAGCCCCTGACTGCGGTGGCAAACCTATAACCACACACACACTCTCTCATTCGCTCCCATTTTGGAAACAGTTTAAAATAAAAATACACTATACATGTTATTATCCAATCATGCACATTAATAGGGGTTATATAATCTAATGTTTTTTTCCATAAAGCACAATAAGTTGTTGAAATTTTTATCATTTTCCATTATTTTGTTAAAGGGAACTTGGGAGTACCTGATATAGCAGTACCATTTGCAGTAGGGGTGCTGTAGAGAGAAGCTGGTTGGTTACTGCTGTATATAGAGGAGGGAGGTGTTGTTATCTGTTGGGTTTGATTCCCTAGCAATCTCATGCTGTTTCCTGCTACACCAGCTAAAACATAT
The DNA here is from genome assembly GCF_000648675.2 of Cimex lectularius. Taxonomy (NCBI): domain Eukaryota; kingdom Metazoa; phylum Arthropoda; class Insecta; order Hemiptera; family Cimicidae; genus Cimex; species Cimex lectularius. Next base: position 430,329 of record NW_019392793.1, on the reverse strand, counting down.
ACATTCCCCTCTTCTCAAATATTCTTTGCATATCCAACCATTGGTTATTTACAAAACATTATGTACAACGTTAAGTTTTCCTTTAGCCATTATATGGTACAATTGACTGGGCAGAAAAAGTTTTTTATGGAGATCAATTTACATTTCTTTGACACTTTTAACATATATACAATTAAATTTACAGTTATAAGGTGGCTGTAAAATTTTTACAACTTTTATTACCAGGTGTCGGAGCGTTGACTAGCACCGGAGCTGGAGAAACCAGTCTCATAGGTGTCCCACTACCAATTCCTCTCATAACCAATGATCCGTTTTGATCATAATATGCAGGTATTACTTGGTACTGACCGGCTTGTACCTAAAATTAACAACCAAGATGATTTAAAAAAAACTAGAAATTTTCAATTGGTATTTGAAGTTACAAAGATTTAGTTAAAATTTTCTAGGTTCTACAAGAAGGATGTTAATTAGAAACTAAAAAAGTTACCTGGGTTAGGTTGTTTGCAGTTTCAGTTGCTGAAGAAGGTGTAAGAGGCCTTCTTTGCTGTGTAGCAGCACCTTGTTGTATTATATTTGTAGGGTAAACTCCCCAAGGTACACCATAATATTGAGGAACCACAGTTGGGCCTACATACCACACAAAAACACAGTTTTAAATTAAACATGTTTATAACAAAAGTTTAAAACCATGTATTATCGACTTTTAACTCAACCGAAGTGTTTACCTGCAATGACATACGGTTCCTGAGGGTTGATAATGTAAGGAGGTGCGTGGGGAGGGAATGTCGCTGTCGCGGGAGCTGCAGCTAGGCCAGCAAGCTGCTGCTGTTGTGTCGCTGCAAGATACTGTTGCTGTTGCACCAATTGCAGCTGCTGTGCTGTTGCTGCGGCAGCTGCTGCTCCACTCGCTGTTTGCTGTTGCCCCCGAAACAACTGCTGTAAAACAGAAAAAACAATACCAAATATAGTTAGTTGCAAATGTACTGCCTACTGTTATGTTGAAACTACAATATAGGTAACACGATTCTGTTGAATGTTACTTTGCAAAAATTGGTAGTGTGACTACTTGCATTTTAGTGGATGCGTATCCAATATCTTTGATGCAACGAGCTATGAATATTATAAGAGATAGTGTAAGAGTTTGTAATATTAGATAGTGAATGAGTTAAGATAAAGGACTTGTAGGAATAGTCGTTAAAATAATTTAAAAATATTGGGTTGGTAATTAATGCAGGTTTTGAAAATTTGTTGTCTTTTCACAGGAATTTTCATGTAAATCTAATCCTGAATTCTTAATTTACGGTAGCATGGTATTAAGGACGCGTTAGGCCTTCTGTTGTCGATGATGACCAACCCAAAACGTTAATTGAAGAAAATTCACGTAAGACAACACAGGAAACTGCTGAACAGTTTAGTGTTGACCACTCAACCAAATACCAAGCAAATTGATAAAGTAAAGAAGTTTGACAAGTGGGTACTGCACAAACTAACGGAGGCTCAAAGAAATTGACTCTTTGAAATTTGCACGTCTCTTCTGTTGCACCAATGGATTCTGTATGAAACAGTAGTGGTTGGGCAAATATGAAGCGCCAAAACACTTCAAAACCTAATCTGCACCCAAAAAAGGTTATGGTGACTGTTTAGTAGTGTACTGTTGGGGGTTGTTCACTATAATTTCCTGAATTATGGTGAAACTATCACAGTAGAGAAATTTTGCCAAGAAATTGCACGGGAAACTGCAACGTCTTTGTCCAGCAAGGGTAAACTGTAAGGGGCCAATTCTTCTTCAGGATAACACCAGGATACATGTCGCAATGCCAACCCTGCGGAAACTTAAGTACTTAGGATATGAAATCTTACCACATCCTCCATATTCACCTGAACCACATTTTTAGGCATTTTGATCACTTCTTGAGGGATAACATTTTTAGAGAACACGGTGAAGCTGAAAACGCCTTCTAAGGATTTATTGCGAGTCAAAATAAAGATTTTTATGTCAGCGGAATAAAAGTGCTTTTTGCACACTGGGAAAAATGTACAGATTGTGACGGTTGTTATTGTATACAAATTAAAAATAGTTATGACTGCGTTTTCAAAACCTTCATTATTTTTCCACCAGCTTAATAGTTGTTGTAAGGAATGTCAAAAATATGTTGGAAATAAGGTCCTACATCTAGAGGTCACTCATCCAGTAGGGAGCAAATCTACTACCAGGAAATCGTAGAAATGCAATAGATGAATAGTCATCTATCCACTAAATATAGCCAAACGTTAATTAGAATGGAAAACTTGTGGGATCCTTGGGGCCAGGTCAGCTGGGAGGACGTTGCACACTCTTTGTGAGGTATTCAGCCACGTACCAGGAAGTTGCTTAACAGAAACTCCTGACATTTATGAGTTATTGGGCAGCCTACCCTTGCAAGTAGGAAGCTGACCATCTGGCGTAGTAGTTTTTGCTTTTACAGGGGTTCTGCAAGAGCACTCAGTCAACAGGAGCCACAGTCAACTCAAATCCTCATCCCAGTCAAGTACTAAGTCAATCCAAAATCCCAATCCAGACCAGTAAATAAGCAACCACAGTCAGTCTGAGACCCAGCAAAGCGCTTGAAGAAGATGCTGGAAGACACTAAAATGATGTGGAAGCAGGTGTTGGTGAACATTATTCAGGGTAAGTCTTCTTGAGAAAAAGCACATCCCAGTGTTCGAGTTTTATACATATTTATAATATTAAGACGGGCCCCGGTGTAACCTTTTGATTATGAATATTTTTCTCAGGTTTATTGCATTTTGGAACCCTCCTACCTTCCTTTACACAAAAAGTAGTTAAGTGCCAAAAAGTAATAATGTTGATTACTTCTCTTATGGTTTAGGGATAAGCGCATGTGGCTTCAGCTCCCCCTTATAAATTTATAAATAATAATTATTAAAACTCAAGACCAGACAATTTTAAACAAAGACAAAACCAAGAAATAATTGTAAGTTTACAAATTTGCCTTCAAAAATATTTCTTTTTTGTAAAGACAAAAGCACAGAGTGCAAAGTAAAGCAAACAATTTTCACACGTTTCCCTCAATTAAATCAAAGCGTAAAGCAAAAACGTTGAATTCTAAGGCAACACGACGCACTTTGTCTGGAATAGAGGAGTAAACAATAAAGTACCACTTTTGAAAATTATAAATCGTTAAATACGCTAAAAATACGTTTTCATACTCGTCAGAGGGCTCTTAAGAGTTAAGAAACAGGGAGAAACATTCAGATCTCAAGTGTTTAGCAATTGCCATGAAAAGATGCTTGTTTCAAGAACAAGACCCCCCTTGTGTTCACTGATAGGAACCTTGTGTTGATAGGCTTCTTTTAATTACATCCAGTAATTACACGTCCGGAAAACTTTTCTCGGGTAAAACTTGCGATTTTATTATAACAAACAACCACTAGCATAAAATCGACGGCAGACAATCTCGGTTAATTTCTTGGGGTTTAAATAATGCACCTGCCGGAGTAAGAATGTGACAAATCACCTTAGTTTAAAATTACGAAGAAAAGTGATAAGTATCAAGGCAAGGACTTTACAAAACAACATACATAACTTTTCAGTTTTATTTTCACGAACGACTCATTTAAATTAAGAAAATGTCAAATTATACTTCTAAGAACGCAATTATATCAATTATCTGGTATAATCAACGGATTCTTGCCACATTCAATGTGTTAGGTATGCTTTAGATTATTTGGAGATCGTGAGATGAGGTCTGATGTGATGTAGTTCTAGAAAAACATTTTCTTTATCGTGCCAACGTTTCGATCTTTATTGAGATCATCTTCAGAGCCTCGTATTGACTGCATTTCAACAAAAAAGTTGTTAATTTGATTAGGTTATTCAAGTTTCTTTGCATTGTTGGCGATGTCCTTTAGAATACTCTGCTTGGTGTCCATATGTACGTTTTTTTAAACAAGGGTTCGCAACAGCAAAGGTTATATCAACCCTCGGGGTTTTTGAAAAAAAGGGAAAAAAGCTGATTTGTAAGTATGTCGGGTTCGAATGCAGGGCCGCTGGATTCGAACCCAGGACCTTTCTTTACCTTACAGTGACGAGTGCCCTGTCAACGCCTAAACTGTTGCGGCCACCGACGCCCCCTCCGTATGACCTAAAACTATGTAACACCAGACCGCATCTCACGATCTCCAAATTATCAGTAATTAACGGTCACTAAACACCACACATTTCTACACGAGAAGAACGAAGAACATGGGATTCTATGAACAGGTTTCAACTACATATGGACACCAAGCAAAGAGTATTCTGAAGGACATCGCCAACAATGGAAAGGAACTTGCATCGGCTATCAATGAGAGAACTTTTTTGTTGAAATGCAGACAACACAAGGCCCTGAAGATGATCTCAATAAAGATCGAAATGTTGGCACGATAAAGAAAATTTTTTCTAAAACCTACGTCACACCAGACCGCATCTCACGATCTCCGAATAATCATTGACTAACGGTCACTAAACACCACACATTTCTACACGAGAAGGTGTGCTTTAGTTTATTTATTTTTTGATTCAGAAAAAAATTACACAGGGGACAAGACAAAGTAGTTAAAACTTATTTGCGTTCGAAAAAGAAAACAAAAAGGAACCATTTCCATCAAAATGTAGTATCATATTTCCAGGTATTATAGAACGATTCAACGAAGATATATTGGCCCAACTTTAAATTAAAATTAGCTTAAGTAATGGGCTCGTTTGGTCTATGTCGGAGACGATAAAGACCCAATTCAAAGGGTCATTTGCCCGTAATCATTAACGTCGGGTCTTAAGAGAGGAGGCTGTTTATACGGGGAATTTATTACACGCAAAAAATTACAATTTATAACAACAGTTCAAAGTGTAACAGGCAGAAAGCAGTTTAAATTTAAGAAGTTGGACGGGCTTCAGACAAGGCATCGATATGTTTTATGTGCTTATCTCTGGCATGTATCTAGCGACACATGGGTTAACATAATGTGAATACTTGATGAGAATAGAACTGGGAAATAAAGGGTTTGTTGTCATAAGTGGGTAATTTGAAACAATTCCAACCCGAGATGTGTTACTATCACGCAAGCCGCAACTTTTAATATTAACCTTAAGTCCATTTTCTAAACGATATTAAAGAGTCGTATTTAGGCCGGTAATGAGGTACGAAGGTCTGATGTCTGTGAATAATGGATTAACGAGTACAATATTTTTAAAAACGTTCGCGATGTTACAAAACAAAAGCAACCCTTAGGCACTTATTGACGATGCAACTCAAATTTACGTCGAGTGTGGATGAGGTTACAACGTTATTTGCTTATTAGATGTATTTTAGAGTGAAAATATTGTAAACGAATTTGAAGAAATATATTACAGCTAAAGCCGGCGCCACACTAGTCGGAATGCGACGGAAGTTCCGCGACGAAAAATCCGCCCAACCCGAACAAGCCACATATACATCGGAAATGATGGTTAGGGATTTAGAAGGATGTAAGTCTCCTAGGAATAATGTTGTGTTTATGTTTTAATCGACTATTAATCTGTATACATAGTTATTATGGAAACTAAACAAATAAATACAACTGTCCTGTTTTTGTCTTTGAGTGTGACGAGACCGCCATTAAAACTTAGCCCCCTATATTGTATATTTCATGGCGAATGTGGATAAGGCTATTAAAAGGCATGTTCACGCAAGGGCACTACAACATTATCGATCAGTTGGTATGATTTATGCTGCTGCGTTAGGACTTCTGTATAATTGCACGGCTTTACGACCAAATGGACTGTAAGCAAAGACGTTGAAATGATCACATTTTCATAAATACACATATATTAATATTAATAACAAACCCTAACCGTCTAAAATATTGCACAATTTTTTAATTTATTTTTTGTTTGTTAATTTCATGATGTACTGTACGAGTTGACGATTATTGTATGGGGTGGAAAGCTACATCTGCACAATTTGAATGGTAATGTTATCTTAGTGTCATAAAAATTCTATCAACTTTCAAAAGAGGTTTCTATCGACTTCACTATACAAACGTTTCAGTCGAATTAATTATAAATCTGTTCAAATCAAGTTCACTTATTTTAATGTATGCTTTGTTTGAGATGTTAATAATAATAATAATAATAATAAGTTTATTGCACACAAGAAGAAAAAAGAAAAATTACATATATATATTGGGTTGTCCGGAAAATAATGCAGGATTTTGGTATTAAACAAAAAAAAAGAAACTAGTTACTTTAAAGCAATGTTCTTTAATCAAAATAATTTCCCATACTCTCAATACATTTCTCCCAACGTGTTGGTAACTTATTAATTCCGTCTGAGTAGAATTCAGAATTTTTAGAATTGATAAAGTCAATAAATGCATTTTCCAGTTCCGTTTGATT